>NW_023416983.1:10377-13585 GCF_002922805.2 Oryzias melastigma | reverse complement strand
ATACATCTGGGGCTGTAACACTGCTGAATCTAGAAGGTTCCTTCCACTGCTGCATCATGGGAAATGTAGTCATGCACTAGGATCTCCACCTGTAAAGAATAGAAGGAAGACATTCACAGATGAAGGAGTGTCTCCTTGCTTTTGCTCTTCCAATCACCTCCAGGACCTTCTGCTGTGATTGGATGATGCTGTCTCTCAGGCGTCCTGAGGCCTTTCACAGTTTTCCTTCAAAGCTTCACTGAGAAGCTGCAGTTTGACAGGAAACTCTGCAGCTTTGCTCTCATACTAACTGTCTGCACTAAACTGCTGAAAGCAGCTGGACCGGCTCCAGACCAACTTTACAGTTTTACTATTAGATCATCTGAAATGATTATTTAGGAATTATTTGTTATTTTTATTACATATTACTTTCTGCATTTAATTTTATTTCCAAAAGTATGAGAAGTGTTTTTTTTATAAATCTAGTTTGATAAGATCTGGCCACATCCACTGCAGAAGTTTGCTGATTGCTCAATCAACTCTACAGTTCAGGCTAAACATCCGACTGCTTTCCCTCTTCTTCAAAACTCAAAATGCTGTTTTAATTTCTAAAATGTAATGTTGTTTCTTTCTTGTTTATTTTACTGTTTTATCTGTTGATGTGATTTGTCCTTCAGGGCCACCGTAGTAAAGAAACCCTAAATGTCTAAATTCTCCTTTAAATGAAACTGACTTAAAGTTCAGGTAATGAAATGTTGTGTGGTGTCAGACCAGGACTGCAAATGTTTCCAGAGTGAAACCACATTTCTTCAGAACATACCATGCACAGTGACGTGATGGAGGGACGATTCTAGAAAACTGAACCGTCTGGATAGAGATGAGTAAAATGCTGTGTATAGAATGGGTTTAAAAGTCAATGTATAAATATATATCAATGGAACATGAAAACAAGGCAGCATGAATAAGATTTCTGTTTGGAAAAAGATGATCATCCTCAGATTATGAACACATTTTCAAATGTTTAAACTTTTGAGGCGAGCAGCAAATAAATCAGATGAGGCAGAAAAAAGAGCAGAAGCTATCATTTAAAGACCCACTCTGATCATCTTTAGATCTATTTTCAAAGCGTTCTCAGTGGAATTTTAATTATGATTATGATGTTTCAGGATAAATAGAAAAATATGTGTTGTCTTCTAGGACATAGTTTCTGCAGAGCAGCAGGAGTTCATCATCTCTGAGTGGTGAGCAGGACTGTTGGCTCAGAAGTAAGCCTCTGCTGATATCCCATTATCCCTTGGTTTACACTCTCGGTAACGCTTTATATTAAGGTGTGCTTGTTAAGTATTAATAAGATATTAATAAGCATTAGTAAGATGCTTATAATTTGCTTATATGCACTTATAAAGATATTAATAAGCCGCTTATTACACTATTATCTAAATTATGGCATGATGTCAATCCAATTAATTATGTGCTTATAAATACTTAATAAGCAATTTGTAAGCTACTTATGACAGTATTATATATTATCATGTTAATGGGCCGGTTAGAAAATATGCTTATAAAGATATTAATAAGCTGCTTATAGTGCTTCTTACTGATGTCTAATACCAAGTTAATAAGCNGCCTTCTTGGAGGGTCTGTCAGATGAACTGAAAGATCATCTGGCTTCCTTGGACCTGCCCTCTTCGTTGGAGGCCCTCATCGCCCTTTCCATCCGGATGACAACCGACTGCAGGATCGCAAGCAGAGTCGCCGGGGCGGGCCTCCACGTCCCAGGGAAGACCCCATCGACCAAAGAGGCCACCACTCACTACTTCCTGTTTCTGTCCCAGCAGACCGCCAGGTGTCCCAGTCAGCGGCAGAGGAACCTATGCAGCTGGGTCGTGGTCGTCTTTCTCCTTCCGAGCGGAGGCGTAGGATGACGGCAGGTGAGTGCCTTTACTGCGGTCGGCGGGGTCATTTCTGTAGCGACTGCCCAAAAGCCTTCGCTCGTCAGTAAGGGTGGGCTCCCTGACGAGCGGTGGTCAAGCGCCCACTATTTCTGAGTCTGCTTCCTGCAACCTCGGGGTGCGGATTTTATCATCAGGGGGGGTGATACCCGTGCGAACTCTTGTAGATTCTGGAGCAGAACAGAACCTCATCGATGCCGAGCTAGCCAAGCAGGCAGGCTTCAAAACTGAGTCACTCCCACAACCCCTTCGAGTCGTTTCCCTTAATGGTCGAACCGTTGCTACCACGACAAAAGTCACTGAGCCGGTTCACTTAATAGTTTCTGGTAACCATCATGAGTATACCCGATTCCTGTTGTTTTCCTCCCCTCACAACCCCCTGGTTTTGGGTTTCCCCTGGTTGAAGACTCACAACCCTGTTATTGATTGGTCCTCCAGCCGTGTTACTGGCTGGAGTGAATATTGCCATGCCACCTGCTTGCGTTCAGCTCGGTCTCCTGAGGCTGACCCCGTCGCCCCAGAGGGGCTGCCGTCCTCACCTGACCTATCTAGCGTCCCACTCGAGTACCACGACCTGGCAGAGGTGTTCTCAAAGTCCAGAGCCCTCTCCCTACCACCTCACAGGCCATATGACTGTGCCATAGATCTGCAACCAGGTGCCATCCTTCCCAAGGGTCGGTTGTACAACCTGTCTCGACCAGAGAGGGAGGCCATGGAGCAGTACATCTCGGAGTCCCTGAGCTCAGGCATAATCAGACCTTCCTCTTCTCCTGTGGGTGCGGGGTTCTTCTTTGTGGGCAAAAAGGACGGTACTCTTAGACCCTGTATTGACTACCGTGGCCTTAATAACATAACTGTTAAAAACAGATACCCTCTCCCCCTTATGGATTCAGCCTTTGAGGCTCTACAACAGGCCCGGATGTTCACCAAGCTGGACCTGCGTAGTGCTTATCACCTGGTTCGCATCCGGTCTGGAGACGAGTGGAAAACTGCCTTTAGCACGCCACTCGGGCATTTTGAGTATCTGGTGATGCCGTTTGGCCTCTGTAACGCCCCTGCTGTGTTCCAGGGGTTGGTTAACGATGTGTTGCGGGACTTTCTCCACCGCTTTGTTTTTGTTTATTTGGATGATATTGTAATGAGGACTGATTGCGCAGGTGTGATGGAGAAAGCGCACCTGCTGAGCGCCAACCTGATGAAGGACTTTTAGGAGGAAGTCGCGGCGTCTGAGAGCGAGCGTCTTGTTACGGCGGCCAGCGACTGATTCCGGTGGGAGG
>NW_023416983.1:5842-6508 GCF_002922805.2 Oryzias melastigma | reverse complement strand
CAAAAAAAAAAAAAAAATGGCGACTGAATTGAGATAATTTGGTTGGAGCCAGAAATAAACTGTTTCAATGGATAATGTCTCACTAACTTGGTCCAGGTCTCATATACAGTCAATAGGAGATACGTATAAAGTCAATCATAATTGACTCAGACACAGAACTCTGTGTCTAATAAATTGTGAATAATAGATTTCAGAACAAAACTGAATCTATAAATGTAGCAGAAGGATATGTGGTCAAACATTTTTATAGATTTTATTTGTTCAAAAAGTAGAAACATTTACTTAAAAAAGGACTTCCGAGAACTTGTTCTGCGCAGAACATTTTTTAAGTTGTTAAAATGATTTTTACGACTCATTTATTTAATGTTTATTTAGTTATTTCAATAAAAAGGTCTGAATTACATTTTTAGAGAGGTCAGAGGTCATTGCTATCTTAGCAGGGAAACTTGATTTTCCCCTGGGAACGTCATCTTGATAGTAAAGACACAAAGAGCAGAGATTGATTGTAATAAAACGGTTTTATTATTTATCTTGACTTTTATTGTCTTCATGGAGACATTTTGACTGTAAAATAAAGTCCTGTTGTTCCATCTGCAGTTAAATGTACAGGTTTTTTCCATTTTTTCTATAATAATTCTGATTTTCTGTCTTCATTTGCACATTTAA
>NW_023416983.1:0-1394 GCF_002922805.2 Oryzias melastigma | reverse complement strand
TAGTCAAAATCTTTTTGTTCCAAACTCTTGACAATAGAAAAACATAATTTAAGTCTCAATGTAAGTTGTGGTTCAATACATAAAGTTCAATAGATGTTGACACGTTAGACTGGTACCTATTGTCATAATAATAGAAACAAAATGTAGATATAATGTGCTAAGAATGAGTGCTCGGTTAAGATTTTAAGATTTGTCTTGATGGGCAAATTTGTATTAAGATTGTACTCTCGTTTTGTTCCCATTTTGTTCAAAAATTATTAACTTCCACTTATTACACCAGTTTTTTGTCCATGTAATCAAAATGAACAATAGTTAGGTACCTAAAAACTCAAAAATACAAACCATTTGTTGAGAACTAGCAAAAAATACCTAGTGTTGGACTGTGGAACATTTAATTTGATGTAATTCTATCCAACAGTAAGCTTTTAAAGCTTATTTTCTCTTTTTTAAATGGTTGTGTGGCTCCTTTTTTCTAGAATTTAGTTTCTTATACGATTTCTTACATTGAAATGATTGTGTATTCAAGACAGGGACATCATATACTGTATTAATATAATATTTTAAAACACAAATATATAAGATTATAGCCTTTTAGGCTAATCTCCATAGATGTAGGGTGATGGTCCCAAAGTAAAAAGACAAGTTAAATCAACAAAGAAGAAAGACGACAGCAAATACAGAACAACACAGCTGGGGTTGCTCATTCCAAAACACAACAGTACATTCTTCAACATGCTGCATGAACATATGATTTTACTACTTTTCTCAAGATTACTGTTCTATTATTAGATTTTGTTTGTTTGCAGAGTAACTTCTTCCTAAATTGGGAGATTTTTGAGATGTTTCAGGTACTTCAATGTTTCAAGAGATAATTTCTTGAAACACAAAACTCTAAGGAAATATCTCAACAATGACGGGGTGCATTCAAATCTAAACTTCAGATTATGACAAAAATGTACTAATTATCAAGTGTAAGAGAAAAAGGGGAGAACAGACACACTTTATTTTCACCAAACAAACTACATTTTAGCTTTTATATTCATTGGGTCAAAGGCTAAAAATCTAAAAGTATCTTCTTTACTTTTGTGGCACCGGGATATTCATTTGTGGAGGAAGGATGAAAGCAAACGTTCCACATCTCCAGTCTACTGAACTTGCTCAGCAGTTATGTATTGAACCGATTCACCATCTCGACCCTTAATGGATCTGTCACAAGCCCGAGAGCAGAAACAAACTCCCTAAACTCAACTGCAGTCAAATTGCTACAAGAAAATGTTTCTTTAGAAGATCCACTTCAATGATCTTTTTTTATGATGGAGGACATACATGAAGATAAGAGGCATCCGTTATATTTCTTTACTCAGATGGAGGTGGATTAGGAGCAAAGGAAAAAT
>NW_023416982.1:59424-65082 GCF_002922805.2 Oryzias melastigma | reverse complement strand
CAACCCCGGGCTTACAGCGCTAGCGATACGACTCCGCTGCGTGCGCCGCAGTCTTTCCGTAACTTTAAAAGTGCGAGAGGAACTTCCACTGCGGGCGTTCACGTCTTGCGTCTGCGGATCGGCCTCTGCGTAACTGCAAATCTATTTTGTTGGGTTCAAATTTTGACGCAGCTGATCTACTTTTTGTGAAGTTGGGGCTATTCACGACTTAAACCGGAAACCACGCCAGCGAAAGTAAAGTGCATCTGGTATATTTTCAAAATAAAACAAACTTTGTGCTGTACTCACCGGTTTCAGCGTGTCGTAAACATTACGTAATTTTCGGGTTACTCAAAGTGTGTTGTAGCACAGCGTTGTCAGTCATAACCATGGACAACGAGAAGCTGATCATAGAGATCCAGCACTACTCTGTCTGGGCTGAGCTTTCTCAGGCTGTGGCTGGAGCAGCACCCACTAGCTAGTTGCTGTGGCTGTAGCTACACAACGGAGCCGTGACGCTGGCGGTGTAAGCCCAGGGTAAGTTTCCTGTTCTTAGCTGACAGGATTAGCACCTGGTATGTTCTTCTGCTGCTGTAGTCCATCTGCTTCAAGGTTGGACAAAGATATTTTGTTGTCAGAGTTGTTCTTCTGCAGACCTTAGTTGGAACCAGTGGTTATTTACGTTTATTATTGTCTCCATGAAAATAAGTAAAACATCACAGTTCAGGAGAGCCAAGCTGGCTGCCTACACTCCCTGCAGCCATTGTCTCCGCTAAAGTCAGGGAGGCTAGCTTCAGCCAGAGAACCATCGCAGTGCCACAGGAAAAAAGCAATCATATTGGATTAGTGTTTTGCCCGCTGATCTGGTCACTGAAAACATCACGTGCCCAAAGCTGGGTTCCTGATTGGCTGATGTGATGTAGCGACCTTTCAAACTTCTCTGATCTGCTGTGAAATGCAGCCAGACATTCGAGCACTGCGCATGCTCGTGCTCGCCCAGTCATAGTTCTTATATGGGCCCATCCACTACCACAGGAAAGGCAAAGGGATTGGCTAGAACTTCAAAGTACTGAACAAAGTAGAAGTGATTGACATGTTCGAAGAGAAATAGACCCTCAATGAGACTTAGCACCATTAGCAGCAGCTTCTTTCAGCTTTGGTAGAACCATGTAAATCAGAATTTCGGTGCCCAACCCAAGTAGAGCAGCAGTTTCTAAAATACCCAGACCAGTCCATCTGGCCCCAGCAACAATGAAGTATTCAAAGTCATTCCAGTCACTTTTCTTTCTCATTCTTATTCTTGGCTTGAACTGCAGCAGGTCATCTTGACCATGTCTTCAAGCTTCAATTCATTGAGTTGTTGCCAATAAATTGGTTGATTAGAAATTTGCATTAACTGGACAGGTGTGTCTAATAAATTGGATTTGAGTGCAAACCTTAATGTCTAAACAAGAAGAAACAGGTAAATATTTGCAAAGTTCTTTGTGCTGCAATAAGCACTATCAGGGCTCGGACTTCCAGTTCTCCTTCCAACCACCAAAGGAAGCCCTCTCCAGAATACTGACCTCCTCACCAGCTGTATCGTCTTATCCTCATTAGTCTCTCCATATTTATATGCCCAGTTTTCACTTCATTCCTTGCAAAAATATTGCCTAGCATCTCCTAGCAATCTCTGAGAGGTTCTCTGTACATTTTTGTCTTTTTGTGTTTTGACCTTTGCCAGTTATACTCGCCTCCCTGTTATGCTCCACGTTTTTTACCTCTGCTCAGCTTGTGAGTACGTCTCTGTTTTTGCCCTTGCCTGTTTTAGTCACTATTAAACCTTACCTGCTGGCACATGGACCCGAATCCCTCCACATACTTGCTACAAGCACTTTAGCATATGATTCTTTTTTGTTATTTTGTGTGGTAGTTGTGTTTGCATGATGGAGAAAAGTCTTTGTTTTTAGGTAGTGACTTCCTTGATGACGTTGATGGCCTTTTACCAGCAGTTAGATGTATACTGGCCTTAAATGGATGGTTTGGGTCCTCACTACTCTCTGAAGGGTCTTCTTGTTTGTGGCCAAACAACTTCTGTTCCAGAATAGGAGATTTATTTGAGAATCTGAAACAGTCCCATCCATACAGAGAACATCATTATCAAATTTGAAAATGACACAACAGTGGAGGAGCTGGTAACTGAGGGAAATGATACGGCCTACAAGACCGGGAATGAGGGTCTAAGGGAAGGGTTGACCATCTAAATTTAGCGGTTTAGTTTGGCATTTAGCTATCATTTATATTTTATAACTAAATTCCTGCATCTGTAAAATTACTGTCATGAAGCCCAATGAGGCAATTGTTTTTGTGATATTAGGCTCTAAAAATGAAATTGAATTGTATTAAATTGAATCAACAGAACACAGTGGAGTCACAAATGGACACGATGAAATGTTTGTATTGATTTGATTTTCACATCGTAAAATTGGTGACGTCAAATCCAGTCTTTAGAAAACAAAAAGAAAAGTAGTGAGCATCGTCTCAGAGCTTCTTTTCAATTCCTGGGCAATATAAAGTCTTGCACTATATTGTTTTTTAGTAGTTAGGGTGGGAATTCTGACATAGCCACAGAAGTGTCCCCATTTTTTTTGTTTTGCTTATGGGATAAGATCATATTTTTATGGTCAGCAGTTGTTTGGTGATCTGACAGTAAAAAGTCCAGAAGTTCTCAGCTGAACATGAAGGATTCAGATTGTTGTGATCTGCTGGTGTTTTCCTGTTTCTCTCTGTTGTTGCTGTGAGAGGAGCTGATCTTCCTCCTGGTTCCAAACATTTGAATCAAGCAGGTCACCTTCACCGACTTTAACGCAGAATGCTGACAGACAAACAGAATCAAATGACTGAATCATTTCATGGAGAAAATTCTTTACAAGATGAGAGACTAAAAAGATGGAAATGGACAAAGTTCATCTTCTCATGACCTTGTGCTGCAGCAGTTATTAAATATTTTTCTCCTTCATCAGGTGTGAATGATTGTGGTGTTCACACCTCAACCAGGAAGTGACCATAAAATACAGAAATAAAAACTGTTTCCGCACTGAAACCATGTGACTCTTGACATCCCAGAAGCTGATCTCAGTGGTTTAGAAGAATGAAGACATTTGCTGTTAGAAGAGGACATGGATGAACAAAGAGCAGAACTACTATCAGTCAGTCCACACTGTGAGTATTCTACAGTTATTAGAATGAAAACGTTAACATTTCTTGTTGACTAGAAAAAAATCACTACTTTTTGAAGTCTTTTGACTTTAAGAATAATATGCAGCACATTTTAAAAACGCCTCTAACTGTATGAGACGTACAGCTGCATGTTAGATCATCTGTAGATGTTTGATTGTACTGACTGGTGTTTATGTTACAATAATCAATCCTAGAACATGAAAAGTGTCTGCAAAGGATTCTGGTTGGAATTGAAAAAACACTGTTATTGTTTTAGAAACAAATCCTTATATTGCTATTTCTTTAATTTTATGTTCTCTCAGCAGCTAATTTAAAAATGCCAATTATTCATAATGAAAACTATGTTATTGTATTTATTTATAATTGCAATTTCTTTATTATACAAGTACATTTTTTCTTGTCTTCTATCTCTTTGATCTCTGCTTTAATTATGTTATTCTAGTGTTTATACTGAGAACATTGTAACAGTTGTATCATTGTCTTAAAGGAGGAAGAAGGTTACTGATTCTTTGATATTTAATATTTACAGAACATTTCATGGGGTTTTTTGTGTGTTCTTTTGTTCCTCAGAGTTATTTGCTGTTCCTAAAAATCTTTTTTTCTCTTTTCTATCAGGATTTTCTCATCAGTGATTTGATTGAGAGGATGGAATACACTCTGTTCGGTAAACTGGAGTTCATCTGTGAGTTTGTCTGAGGAACTTTTGCCAGTAGTCAGGAAAAACTTACAAATAAATACATATGTGTATATATATATAGAGAGAGAGATAGATATATGTATATCTATATATATGTATGTACACATACATACATACATAAATATATATTATAGATATTCATTTAACGACCTGTTTTTGAATATCATGTTTCAACTGCAGCTGTACTCTACACAGGACTTAGTTGAACTCTATTAGGGACCATAGTGAACAGTATTCTTTGCAAATAAACTTTTTTTCTTTTTAATTTGCTAAAATAATTTTTGGGATAGAAAACCTTGACTTAATGTCCACGCCTTTGACAGTTTTAGTTACATTACTTTCTATTTTTGAATTATTGTTTATGAATCTCTGATATTTCCATCTTTCATGTACAGTAGTGCTGTATTCACTCCTCCACAGTGGACACACTCAAGGTGACATTTTCTGATATTTTTTTTTAAGTTTAATTTTATTTCTAAAGTATTTATTTAAATGTCAGTTTGTGTAATGATTTTTATTTAAAAACATCTGTTTGCTCTTTTTGAATTAAAATGTTAACATGTTTTGTTAGATTTTGATTAAATTGTAAAAATACATGTATTTATTAAATTGTGTGTTTGTGTTTGTTGTAGATGCTGAGTTGACTATTGAACCCAAAAGGTCAACTTTTTATATTGGAGAATCTGTGACCTTCAAATGTGACATGAAGGAAGGAAGAGCAGAAGACTGGACATACACATTTAATAGGAGTGATTGGACACCTTATTCTAATGTCCCACGACAACATTTAGTATTCAATCCTCTGTATAAACAGCACAGTGGTGATTATCAGTGCTGTGGTCACAGGAAGAGTTCAGATTCTACAAAGTGCAGCAACAGAGTCTCTATACATGTATCAGGTAATTTATTACTGTTTTTGACATGAGTCATTTTAAATGACCGTATATACATACACACTTAGTGTTGAACAATCTAAAGCATCACTTTAAAACGTTTTATTATTAAAATGTAATTTCTTATTAAATAAAAGTATTATTATGCCTACATGTATAAGATATACTTACAAATGCTACTGACTTAACATCAATATACTAAAACCTATGATTGAAATGTGTTTGTTATTTATTGCAGACAGATTCAGATCCAGAGTGACAGCAGGAACAACAACTGTGTCAGTAGGAGACAGAGTGACACTGAGCTGCTCTGTGGAGAAATCTGCTGGTTGGAAATATGAGTGGTTCAGAAGAACCTCACACACCTCTGAATACAGAATCAATGATGGAGAAAATGGAAACATCAGAGTCTCACAAGGAGGAATCTACAGATGCAGAGGATTTAGAGGAGAACCAGCCGTCTACTCTGATAAAAGTGATGAAGTCACCATCAACATAACATGTGAGGGATTTAAGTTTAAAGCTTTAAATAATCATAGATTTTAAAAGTAAAATGTGTTTTATTGTTTTCATATCTGATGTAAACAGTTTCCAACAAAGTGAGTGTGACCCAAAAACCCAGCTGGTCTCAGATGTTCAGAGGAGAGACGATCACTCTGACATGTGAGGTTCAGGGAGGTGAAGGAGTTCAGTGGGAGTATGAATGGAGAACACCTCAGTCACAGACATTCAGGACAAACAGGAAAGACTGGACATTCACAGCTTCCATCAGTGGAGACTACAGCTGTAAGAGCAGACCCACAGATGATTCCTATTCTGGAACAAAGTGGAGTCAAGCTGTCAGGTTATCTGTTTCAGGTAAACTGATGG
>NW_023416982.1:54979-59092 GCF_002922805.2 Oryzias melastigma | reverse complement strand
GTGGATGTGTGTGTGAATGGGTCTGACTATAAAGAGCTTTTGGCTTTCAAAGACGGTAGAAAAGCGCTGTGCAAGTATACGCTATTTACCATGATAAAATAAATACAAAAATAAACAATGATTAAAAACAGTAAAAATGAGCTAAACACAAGGTTAATAAGATGGGTTTTTTTTTAAGTATTGATGTTCTGTGCGGCTCTCAGGTCCTTAGGCAGACGTTTTCTAAAAAAGTGCTGAAAAGATGTCTATGCTTGGTTTTACAGTTTGAATGATTAGAAGAACAGTGCCAAAAGGTTGACTAAAAGATCTGATAGATAAGAAGGTGCAAGACCATTAGGCCATTTAAAAACCATTAAAAGTATCTTAAAATCAATCCAGAAGTTTATGGGAGGAAATACAGGGATTTAAAATTGGAGTGATATGAGCCCGTTGCCAGGTCCTGGTGAGAACTCTTGCAGCACAATTTTGTAGAAGCTGAAGGTTCTTAATGATATTTTTTTTGGAAGACCAAAAAGGAGAGCATTACAATCAATTCTACTTGCGATAAACGCATGCATCGGCATCTCCATAGTAGCCAGAGAATGTAGCGGGCGGATTCTAGCCATGCTCCTAAGATGATAAAAAATCATTTTGACCATATGTTTAATGTGAGGGATTAAAGTTAGCTTGGAGTCAAAAATAACACCAACATTTCTGACTGTTTCTGAACACCCTAATGAAAGTTCTTTTAACTTCAAAAACTGTTTCTCTCTCTTGGCTTCAGGACCGATAAAGCTCTGAAAACTGGATGGATGAAATGCTTGGAGCTCCAGGATCTCCTCAAAGAAAAGTATCATCTAAAAAAAATAATAAAAAAGATGTCCTAAAAATTTCTCCCTCTCTGTTTTTGAGTCTTGAAGAAACCATTGATCTTTGTGGCACATGTGGACATATGTGATGAAGCCACCCCTGATTATTTATGGACAAAATGCAGAATTGAACTAACATCCCAGCAGGTGCAGGCTATTTATGACTGAATACTTGTCCAATGCCCAGAATTACAGGCCCAGTGTGAGTAATTTGTGGACCGACCAAGCCCCTCCTTCTGTTTTTGAATTTGAAGCAGGAAGTATCAAAGTGTCTTAGTGAAGGTCCTGTGAACAGGTTATAATGCTAAAACTGAGTCAAATCACTGCAGCTGCACGGTCCTGCTACTTTTCCAAGCTATGCTCTGGATCTCCTGGATTGAGGTCAACATTATTGTGGATTATGATTACAATAGGAAACTTTGTGAATCCAGGGCCTGAAAATAAGCAGTCAAAGTATTAGACAGCCTGTAACTGCTCATTCTAATCTGCTGTTTTATCTGCTGCTGTGGATACAGTTATCTATAGAAAAGTAAACCAGATAAGACCCCTGCATCAAACAGTGTCATGGCTGCTCCAGTGTTCATAGAGGAACAGAGAACGACTGTGCAGTGGATTAAGAGTGCCACTGAGTCAAACAACGTACGTACTCCCACCCTATTTTATTTTATATTTTTGCATAGTTCTCATTATCATATCCAATCAAGTGCAGTTTTCTTTTTTGTCAAATAACAAAATAGAGAGCTTATTGATTGTGTTTTAGCTTTTGGTCGCACATTTGGTTTGGCAGAGATTTTAACGCCGGACGCCCTTCCTAACACAACCCTGTATTTTATCCAGGCTGGGAACCAGCACAGTGAGACCCAGACTTGGACCTCACCAGTACATAGTGATGCAGTAGTGTGAAGAGTCTTTCCTGAGAACCCACACTGGATGAAGCTCATTACACAACCTAGGAAACGAACCCATGTTTCCCGTGTCGGTCATGTGATCAGATCGGTTCATCTCATGTTGGTTTTACATTTGATGTCGATTCTCCAGGATAGAGTTGTAGTGGTTTGATTGTCTGAAGTTGTAGTCAACTGTGGTTCTCAAAAATATGAGGGCTTCCGCTATAGGGGCAGAAATGTTGAATATAGAGGCGTGAAGGGAAGTGGTTAGTCTTTATCACTGATCCTCCAACATACCAAGTGTTTCAAGAATGTTCTATGTTGCAACCTTACCACAGTATTAGTAACAATGTGAAGAAAAAAAAATATATACATATATGGTAAACGGTAAATGGTGTATAACTGTGTAGCACTTTCTACCCTCCCTCGAGGGCCCAAAGCGCTTCACAGTCACAGACTCATTCACACACACATTCATACACTGGTGGTGGCTCCGCTGCCGAACACTGGCACCAACCTCCCACCAGAAGCAATTCGGGGATCAGTGTCTTGCCCTGTGTATATATATATATAAAGTTCAGCACTGGCTGCATGTATCTAGAAAATTACATTTGAATACAATTGTCCCTTTTTATTTGGGCTAATGCTAACTAGCATAAAAAAAAAACATCTAATTATTAGTGTCTTTGTCTTTATGACCTGTTGTGTTTAAATTACTCCACAGGTGAGTGTTTCTAAATGTTTGTCAGTGTAATTTTCAGTGTCAGGTGGAAGCAGTTTGAGACACGAGTCCCTTATCTAAACGTCTCAACACGGGCGACGTGACTGTTAGTGCACACTGATACCACTCCATGAAGAAGGCGGAGACACCTTGTAGATCCAGTAGTCCGAAAGTTCATCTACACATACAAACTTCTGTCTAACAGGTTTTAGATGTTCTGACAAAGTTACGTTTCCACATGATCATACAGTACATGGTAGTGTTTTGTGAGTACTGGGTGTTTGGCGTTTCCAGAAGACAAACTTTGCTGTTTTGGATGTGTATACACACAATGATAAGCTTGAGAACTCTGGCTCTGCTGTGAGACAGTGCTGGCGCTAGTGGCTGCTGTGGTGGTTCCTCCGATTTTGGTTTGGTTGTTGGGTCATCCAGTTGGGGGCTTTTCCTTGATTTACTTCTGTTCAGAGGAATCTAAGGGGCTTTTGCTGCCGTTTTCCGACTATTCTTATTATTATTTGACTGCCTTTTGCTGGGAGATTAGTGTTTATCAGACACCGCCTCTGGGTTGTGGGCGGGATTTTTGGCCTTAAGTTACCATGCATTGATATCCCAGCATTCCTTAGTTCACACTTTCTCCACCTACCCTCACAACCTCAAGCTAACATTGGCTTAGCAAAAACAAACAAAAAAAAAGAAAAAAGAAGAAAAGAAACGAAGAGCAATATCAGAGCTATCAGTACAGTTTTAAAACGGATGGCAGCTCAGAATTAAGGCGTACAAGGATCTATTAATCTGCATCAGAACCGGACTGGAGCAGGGAGACTTTGGCCTACCTATCACAGTTTTATATCCCAAATCCAAGTTTTTTCCAACCGCACATGTTTCTCTGCTCCTAATCCATTATCATTTGAGTAAAGAAATACTGAGGAAGAAAGTTTTTATCTTATTTTTTTTCCATATGTTCCCAACATCATGAGAAAAATACTATAAAACATGCTAAAAACTCCCCAAAACACAGTCTTCTTTAAAAGAAGATGTGGAATAAATGACTCTTCTTGAAACCTGAAGTTCAGCAAACCCTGCTAATCAATACACATTGATATTGATTGAACATTTTTTCCGACTTCCTTTTCCATTTTAGTGAAGAACTCTTCTGCTATGTCTGTCGTTTCTAAAATAGACTCCCACGGTTGTAAAGCCTTGCTGTCAGAAGCCTCTGACTCCACCCTACATTTTTTTCTATCTGCTGTTGAAGACACGCACCAGAAGAGGAAGCACACATCGATCCCCCCAGCAATGGCTGGCACTCACCCTCTTTGTCTGAGCGGCTTTTCCTCAAGCGTTTTACTGCTTCTCTGGCTCTGCCACCCCGGTGAGTTTTCACACTTGTTCCTGTTCTACCTTAAGCTTCTCAGCTCTGTCACGTTGATTCATGATGAGAGTGTTCGAACTGAATAAAACCTTTGTCATTTCTGCAGAGCTTCTTACATGAACTTAGCCTAAGTCTTACACTTATAAATGTGTAGGTGTTCACTTTAAAACAACATAAAAATGTATGAAACAATGTGGTGTTTAATAACGGAAACTCCAAAGTTTATTTAATACCTAACTTCCCAAAAGTTCCTCATTGCACCCCACAAACTTGTTGACAAAGTAA
>NW_023416982.1:47123-54068 GCF_002922805.2 Oryzias melastigma | reverse complement strand
ATTTTACATCTGACTTTCTGCTTCTGTAAAATTACTTGCATGAAGCCCAACGAGGCAATCCTTTTGTGATACTGGGCTTCATCAATAAAACTGAATTGAATTAATTACCACAAAAGCATTTTTGTCTCCACTTTGGTGGAAAAACTTCTCAAAGTTACAGTAAAATGAGCTGAAGGCAGCCTGACACCTCAACAGATTTCCTGATGTATCCTCTGGGAAACTAAATTAAGGATCATTCTTTCAGTTTCTGTTACTTCCCCTTTTTCTAGAAGAAAAAACTCTTGAATTATTTGTTGTTTTGCTGACGCCTCTCAGAATACACAAATGCTTCTGCAGAGTGCAAGCATCACAAAGCATTGTTTTATAAAGGTTACAATGGGCATAAGAGTATGTCATTCCCATATTTCACAAGTTGTCTCACTTCAAAAAATGATAGAGATCTGTAATGTTCATCAAAGATACACTTTTACTGTGAAAGGCTGAATATAAAAAAGAATCAAGGAAGTCACTTTGTCGGATTTGTGGACTGTAGTTTCCCAGGTTTGAAAATCCTCATCCAATCTTCATCATCCAATATCAAGCTGCCACCAATCTCCCTTCTTCCAATTCAGAGCAGCTGAAACAAAACAAAATAACTAAACAACAGACAGAGTTCTCACAAAACAATAAATATTGATTAAACTACACAACAGCCACCCTACAAAAAAAAAAAAATCCTATAAAAATAGGACAATAGTTTTATCACCTTTGAACTGTCAGACTGCTATTTCCCCACCAAGACCAAAGAGCTGTCAAGGGACACCATGGACAGGATTATAGATTTGAACAAGACTTGAATAAAGTCATCAAAGTAAGCAAGTAGTTTCGGAAGAAGTCAACTTTGAAAGCAATTCTAACAAAATGGAAGTACAAGATCACTGACTGTCTCGCTCTATCATACATGGCTGTATGGTGAGATTTTTGAGCGAAAACCTCTTAATGAGAGCATTGAGGAGGAAATGCAGCAAAATTTTAACTAATTACTCTCATACCTGTGGAAAAAATGTATCGTGTTTATGCGTGATTATTATTACTTTTTTTGTCACCCCTCACAGGGCAAAGCTGGCTGAAAATGTAAAACTCCTTAATTTCCCTCTGACTGCACCAAAAACAAAGTGAAAATTCATGCGGAAATTTCAAGTTCAATGTTTTAAAATAAAGTCAGATGTTTTGGTGTTTTTCTTTACTGACTGTTATTTTACTATTTCATTTGTCAAACATCAAGATCCTGATTTTTGAACGTTAAACAGAAAGTTTCTGTCCAGATCCAAATGTTTCTGCTGTCATTATTCATCTATGACAGTAACTGCTGTTCATCAATAGTCTGTGAAGTCATCTTTAGTTGAAGGAAAAAAAAAGGCTGTCACAAAAATGGTCGTCATGCATTTTTGTTGAGAAGTATAGATGCAAATGATTTAGAAACACACGTATCAACTCATAAATCCTAAAATTGATTTATTATTTGTGAATTTGTCTGAAGTTGTCTGATTGCTCTCAAAACACATCAGACAATTCTTTAAACCTGATAGTGTCAACACACACACACACACACACACATTACATGGCTCCAAAGAGGTGGAGTACGAGACGTTGCTGGTGGGAGGGGCCATAGAACGGCACCGCCCACCTAATGTGAAAATGGCCATAAAAATGTAGAGAAGTGAAAAAGGATTAAAGTGTAACTTTTGAAGTACATGCTCAAATACAAATGCATTTATATTCATAATTCAAATAAATTACTTATTTTAGAACAAGTATAAGAAATGTAATTTATTTTTAAACATGCTCTTTTCTTCCTTCAAGTTCTTTCTTTTATCAGAGGATCTGTTTCAATCTCTGCCCATTCTTCCTTCTTTCATGGCTCTGCCTCTTGTTTTTCAGGTTTGGTTTCCTTGAAGACTATTCACAAAAAAGTTGGAGACTCAGTGGAGATTTCATCAGGGCTTCCAACTGAAGGAGTTAATACAGCAAGATGGAAATATAAAGATCAAATTGTTGCAGATACAAGTCTTATTATTTCTAAACAGATCTTTGGCAACAGATTACACTTCAACATCACCACCCTGAGTTTAACGCTAACAGAGCTAACTCTTCAAGATTCTGGTACTTTCAGTTTTCTCTCTGAAGAAAATGAAAAAATGAGGGAGACAGTTGTCATCACTCTACTGGTTCAAGGTAAATCAATTTTCCTTCCTAATTCTTTATGAAATTTGGCCTCTTAGAGTTTTTGCCATTGCTAAATTTAAGAATAGAAGGAATGAAATATTTTTTCTAAATATCATTAATTTCTCTAAATTTCTAAATGAGAAAATGTTTCACACTGGCACAGAAGGGCCAATTAAAAAAAAAAAATACATAAAGTAATATTTTATGCATGAGTTACCCGAAAATGTAATGCCTCCCAGGTTTTAGAGACTCTGTATGCACTGAAACATTGTGTTCTTAATTGTTTTCTTTCCTCTGTCTGTCATCAGAGTCCATAACTGAAGACCCCATTCTGACTTCCACACACGTTTCAACTGATTCCAATCAGACCTGCACAGTTTTAGTGAACTGCAGCCTAAACTCCACCAGCAGTGTCAGCTACAAGCTGAGTGACGGGAATCAAACCCACGAAGGCTCCAGTCGGCAGTACAGCATCAGGAAACAGGGAGAAGGACAGGTGTTCACATGCACAGCCTCCAATTCTGTCAGCAGCACAACAACATCCAAAATTGTAACGTGTCAAGACAAGTCAACTGAAGGTACGTTCACAGACTATCGATGAACAGCACGTACTGCTTATATTTTAATGTGTGACTTTTTGGATTGGTCTAAATGGAGAATCATCAGTCAGTCGGCTCAGATCAATCAGACGTTTGGATCAGAACACGGTTGTGTCAGATTGCAGTCGTCTGGACTGGAGGCTCTCTAAGGCAACGTTTACATCGGCTATGTGAAGCACATTTAAGAACACATATCTGCCACCTACAGATGAAAAAGGCTTGTTGTGAAATATCAAAGCAGTGCAGATCTAGTGAATTTTGCTTCAGGCTTTTTCTTTCACAGCTCTATTCTGATATATATGCAAGACTTGGTGTCATAGAATTCTGGCTGGAAACACAGCAATATTATTAGTTTCTAAGTGGTTTAACTTGTAACATGTGTTTAATGGGTGAACGTTTTATATGTAGAACCCAGAAATGATCCTGAAAATGTGTGTAATGATACAGCAAATCATCTTTTTTCCCATTGTTTCTGAGTCAGCTGATGACATTCTGAGTAAGTGCAGGTTCTGTCAAGTCATGATTCTTTCAGGCGGTAACGACAACTGACAGAGACAATCAGAAGTTTTCAAATTTACCGTAGCATCAATGTGTAAACTTGCTAAGTCTATGTCAGGCACTGTCAACCCCAGACAGGGCTAGTCCAGCAGTTCCTAGTGTTAGCTCATGTGGTGAAAGTCAAATGACAGGAGGGAGTCACAGAAACATCAACGTAATAGCTACTAGCTTTCTCAGTAGCAAGCGAAATCATAAAGTAATTTAATTTGGCTAACTAGACATTAGATCTGTTTCCTCAAAGTTCCTCTTAGTCAATAAATTAATTATTAATAACAAACTTGACCTTCTAACCCTAACGGGAACTTGGCTACAACAGACAACTATGTTAGACTGAATGAAGCAACCCCCCCCCCTCACACACTCACACCTCCATAATTATAATAAATATCAGAAATCCAGGATGTCAGGAAAAGGAGGTGGTTTGGCATCCATAGAAACCTCTGTAACATTAGACTGCTTTACTGCTTTAGACCAAGCAGAAATAACATCATTTATTACATCCTCCAAAACCTCAACTTGTCTCTCAGACCCAATCCCCACTAAGCTTTTTAAAATAAACCTTCTCCCTAATTAATGAAGCCATGTTAACTATGGCAAATATCTCTCTAGAAACAGGTTATCTTACACAATATTTTAAATATACAGTTATTAAACATCTACAGAAAAAGTCCAGTCTGGATCCTGACATTCTAGCCAACTAAAGACCAATTTCAAATCTCCCTTTATTATTTTTTTTTTTTCAAAAATCCTAGAAAGAGGCTACAAGACAATAGCCACTTTGAACATTTTCAGTCAGAGTTACGACTTAACCGCAGGCTTCAAAAAAAGGGACTAATCTCTATTCTGGTCCTGTTAGACCTACGCGCCGCCATTGATACTAAAGGCAGGTATATTATTCCAGAATAAATCAATTTAAAGCTTAAATTACTCTCTCTATTTTACCCTCCATAAAAATACATTTTGTCAAAATTATAGATTATAAGAGCAGACCCACAGATGGAGTGAAACTGTCAGATTAACATCCCTGCAGTGTCAAAGTCACATGAAGGCTTCTACAAGTGTCAGTCCTCAGGAAAAGAATCTCCACAGAGCTGGTTGGCAGTAACATGTCAGTAAATCTTTCCAGTTGTTCTCAGCATGAACAATAACAGCAGCATTTAGTTCATGAATGTATCACTAAGTTTGATTTAAATCTATGATGTGTTCCAGCAGCATCCAGACCTGACAGCTCTTCACTTCATGTTCTGATGATTGTTGGACCAGTTTGTGTTTTTTTACTGATGATTTTCCTGCTGATTTTTTATTTGTACAAAAAGGCAAAAGGTGAGAAATATTATTTAATAACATTACATTGATGATTATATGATTTGTCAATGAGGCTGTTCACAATAAAAACATGTGATGTTTTCATTTACAGATTCAAGCTCCATCAGGTTGGTACTTTTTTTCCCTTTATTGATTGATGTCTTTGTTTATTCAATTATTGATTTCTTTCATCTCAGCAGATCTGATGAACAGAATCAGAATCATTATCCAGATGAGATTGATGCTGAACACAACACATATGCTTCTCTGCTCCAAGGTCAGCCTGAAATCTGACTTTTTACATCTATTATTTTTCTGAATAACTAATTTAATGAACATGTTGAAAGGTTTGTATTACATGTCTAATTTTCATTTTCTTCTGGTTTGTATTTGAAGGTGACGTTTCTCTTTATGATTCACTCAGAGGCCCTGAAGACACAGAAAATGATCCAGAGTATGCCAACATAGGTAATCTGAGGAGACTTTAAGGATGATGTGAAATAACTGATCATAAATAAACACAAATAACAATAAGTTTAGCTTTACCAAGTCAGTCAAATATAATTTATGACTGTTTTTTCTGTTCATTTTCGACTTAAAGAACATTTGAGAAAAAGAGAAATAAAAAAGTCTGTAGGGAGAAAGTCATTTGACCTAAAAGAATGATGCAGATGTCAAAACGAAATATTTTTCTTTCAGATTTATCCTGCTGCGTTACATTAGCTGTGCTGTAAAACATTTCTGAGAAAGGTCAGGGATCTTTCCAACACCTACATCATGACTTTTAATGTTTAGTTCTATACTATTCCTTTCTCAAAATCAAAAATCAATGAAGAAGAATGGACATTACAGCACCACACAGTAAATCACTAGAAGGTTTGCAAGCTAATTGGAGCTTCCTGCTGATGTGAACTGCAAGGTTGGCTTCTCCAACAATTAAGTTAAGCAGTTACCAATTCTGACAATGACAAATGGGTAAAAATGTTTTAAAAAATACATTAAAAAAATCAAACACAGTTGCTAAAAGAGTGAGGAGGCCTGAAAGCCTCTCACACATGAAAAACATCTGTCAGGTTACAAAAAGTGCAGCAGTCAGAAACAGAAGGGTTAAGAACTCCACGTAAAATCCTCCATTGGAGGTCATCAGTACTCTGCTGTATAGAGGCCTTGTGAAGAGTCTGCAGGAAGTTCATCCTAAAGGTGGCTGTTTTCCTGGCCAGGTGCACTAGGCCCCGTCCCTCCTTCTCCCTGGGATGTAGCAGCACTTCCTGTGACACCCAGAGTAGACACTCCCAAAAGAAGTTGGACTAACGCTGAGACAGTAACCCAAACAAATGCTCCAAACAAATCAGCCGTGCCAAAGTAAGGAAGCAACAAGATTGTTGACAACCAAAATTCGCCCCCTAAAAGACGTCTAAGAGAGCAGCAATCACTGCAAGAACAGAACTGGTAGACTACCCTGTCATCTTCTTACAGCAAGGGCATCACTTTTATGCCAATTAGTCCTGGTGGAGGACGGCAAAAAGAGTGTGAATTATGTCCACCAATACATTTACATAATCCTGGTGTTTAACAAAAACAAGTACACCATCAGCATAAGATGGTAACACAATTCTTCTACTGAAACCAGGAAAACACAAACCCTCAACACTGGCACAGAACTTATGAAGAAGGGGCTCCAGGGAGACAGCGTGGAGCATCCTGGACAGAGCACAGCCCTGCTGTACGCTTTGACCCAGTCTGAATGGAGCACACAGACTGCTGTTCACCCTCTGCACACTCTTAACCTCGACGAAGAAAACACAGATTATTACAATGTAATCAGCTCTAAACCAAACTTCAGCAGGATTTTCTATAAGACTTCATGTTCCACATAATCAAAAGTCTTTTCCTGGTCCAGAAAAATCAGATCTGATTTTAGCCAATAAAAAACAAACAAAAAATACCCCAAAAACTTGTCAGCAGAGCAACAGTAGTTCAGTAGAAATGCACATCTCAGTTGTGGGAGGGACTGTTGGTGTAGAGTAAGCAAGCGCTAATTTCCCATGATCCCTTTGTTTATTTTCTTTCCTGCTAGCTTAAGCCCCTCACTACACCAACAAGGTCCATGTGTTTTATGAGACTGAAGATTTTAGCAACACAACTTAGGAAATTGAGAGATAGACTCTAGCATGTGATCATCCTAAGGAGGAAGAGGATGAAGATCATAGATGGACTTTGTTGTCTCCTGCTTTTGTTTGACTTGTACACGATCTCCTCGCAGACTGAAATTCTTCAG
>NW_023416982.1:45530-46969 GCF_002922805.2 Oryzias melastigma | reverse complement strand
GAATCTCTCACGTGTCAGAATGAAACATTTACAGAAGAAAAAACTTCAAAGAACTTTATTGATACACAGTAAATGTCTCTGTCATCAACAGGTTCTGAAGAACAGTGAAGATTATCTGTCTGATTTTCTACTCTGGAATTCCAAGAGTGCCACCTGGATTTAGACTTATTTGAATCAAGAGAAACTCCAGAGGAACTCGGATTCTGACTCTTTCTCCAACTGCTGAACAAGACAAACAAAGTGTACAAAACCTGTTGGTATTTGAGATTATTTCTAAACTGTATTCGAGTCAACACAAGGATTTGGGTTATTACTTTTTTTTTCCAGGACAGACACAACAACACATAGATATTGAAAATCTGAAAACAATTTTTTTTTCTCCAGAAAGTTACACAAATGTTCAATTCATTGATCTGAATGCAGCCTCATGTTTACATAAGATTGTGATTGTTAGTGTTCATCGCATTATAAATATTACATTTTAGTCTATTAAAATATTGTCCTTTATTTTGACATTTTAAATGTTAATTATTTCTAGCACGTTCATGCAGCTCTGTAGCATCTCTGTGTTGCATTTTGGGATCAGTGTTTAGTAACAGTAATTAATACACAAATTGCCGTCCAATCAACACAAAATGTTATATTTAAATCTATCATACTTCTGGTAAATGTACAGGGATTTTCAAAATAAATATCTCAAAAGGGTCAGCTGTTACATATGTGTTGTTGGAAATAAACTTGGTGATGCATGTTTTCCACCTTATATAGCATGATAAATGAATGAATGAATGAATGAATAAAATGGTTTATTTCAAGCAATCAGGTCATAATACATACATAACATATCACTTAATAAATCACAAGTAGATCACTTGAAAGGGAGTGGAAGGAAGCGAACTTATATAATCCCACCCCGACTCGACCATACCATTTTCTCTACATGAATTATCAATATCCGGTTCAGGACTTAATATCAAATATTAATAAAATCAGGCTATTAAGGATCATTACCCGGAATATCATTCACTGGGATGTAAAGAGTCACATGGTTTCAGTGCAGAAACATTTTCTATTCCTGTATTTTATGGTCACTTCCTGGTTGAAGTGTTAACATCACATCATTCACACCAGATGAAGGAGAAAAATATTTAAAAACTGCTGCAGCATGAGGTCATGAGAAGATGAACTTTACATTTTAATCTTTTTAGTCTCTCATCTTATAAAGAGTTTTCTCCATGAAATGATTCAGTCATTTGATTCTGTTTGTCTGTCAACAATTGGTGTTGAAGTCGATGAAGGTGACCTGCTTGATGGTGACATGAGTTGTGAGTCAAATGTTTGGAACCAGGATGAAGATCAGGGGCCCGTTTCAAGAAGCAGGTTTTGTTGGAACTCTGAGTTCGTGAACTCCAAATTCGGCAAAACTCTGAGTTTTCGGT
>NW_023416982.1:28855-44462 GCF_002922805.2 Oryzias melastigma | reverse complement strand
ACCTGTGTCCGTCACATAACGCAGAACCAGAGCGAGCTGCGAGCTATCCAATCAAGGCTCGTGAAAATGATGACGTTTCCGTGGGCCTGCTAGCTGGCCCTGCAATCGCTTGCAATGGTCTACTCCAGATCTGATTGGTTGAAGCAACAGTTTGGTGGACCATTATTTTATGCTACAGGGCCCGCAGAACTGATTGTGAAGGCCTCCGGGCAGATTTCTTTGACCCTAGCAACAAATGGTGCTGCAATGTGATTGGTTAATGCTTAAATAGGAAAATACACGTCTGGAAGCAGCGCGACCAGGGAGACAGCAATGAAAGGACGAAGACAGAGCATTTGGAATTATAGAATACGTATTCACGGAAATAAATAATAATTAATATCAGTCTGTGATTCAGATATTTTTAGGCCAGCAGAGAAGGCCTTGCAGGCCCTGACGGCCCACCACTGGTAAATGTTATATGACAAAATGCGGCTTTTGAACAAAAACATGTCAGAGAGAAACATTTTTATTGACTGAATTATTTTAATTTATCAAGTGTTAATCCAGAAGTCTAAATTGTGAGCATAAAACACATCAACAGTAAAATAAGCAGAACTCTTATGTCTGCAGTTTTACTTCAAGAAAATAAAAATGTTGATATACAACCATAAGAAACAAACCTGGAGATTTAAGAAAAAAACAGAACTTTTTCTTCATCTTCTAACCAAAAACAAGCAGTAAGAGGTGAACTTTCTCTCTGAACTGATGCTTTATTTAACCTATCGTAACGATCAGCATTTATACCACTTTTGTTTGCTGCTGCAGTCGATGCCCAGCAGCTCAATGTGACCGTGATACGACAACAAGCCAGACCATGGATCAAATAGTCTGCTTTTTATGAAAAAGCAATTCAACCCCCAAAAAAAGAACAAGAAAAAAAGAGCTAAAAACTGATTGATTATTTATTTCTTTTGTAAGTAACCATGGAGTAGGTGGGATAATGCCAACAAAGTCTTTTAACGCACGGCGTGGAAGCCTGACCCTGTTGAGGTAAAGCAAAGGACTGTTTCTTTACTCATTTGCGTTAATAAATATTAACCCGTTAAATCTTTTTGATTAATCGCGTGTTTTACCGCATTAACTTATTGCATTTAAAGCAGGCTTGGTCTGGTTTTTTCTAGTTTTTGATGATGAAAGACATGTTTATTTAGTGCCTCACAGTAAGTAATTTTTGCATGATGTAACATTAAATTTATGTTCACTTTGGGAAATATTCTGCTCTGGTTTACAATTAGACAAATAGTACTGGGTGGTACAGGGAGGGGGGATAGTATCGGCATAACTGCAGGCACAGTAACCTTTTGACCCCGCACAGGGCAAAGCTGGCTGAAAATGTAAAACTCCTTAATTTCCCTCTGACTTGACAAAAAGAACAAAGTAGAAATTCATGAGGAGATTTCAAGTTCAATGTTTTAAAATAAAGTCAGATGTTTCAGTGTTTTTCTTTACTGACTGTTATTTTATTTGTCAAACATCAAGATCCTGATTTTTTAATGTTAAACAGAAAGTTTCTGTCCTGATCCAAATGTTTCTGCTGTCATGATTCATCTATGACAGTAACTGCTGTTCATCAATACTCTGTGAACTAATCTTCAGTTGAAGGTAAAAATGGCTGTCACAAAAATGATCGTCACACATTTTTGTTGAGATACAGATGCAAATGATTTATAAACTCAATCATCAACTCATAAATCCTAAAATTGATTTATTATTTGTAAATTTGTCTGAAGTTGTCTGATTGCTCTCAAAACACACCAGACAATTCTTTAAACCTGATAGTGTCAACACACACACACACACACATTACATGGGTCCAAAGGGGTGGAGTACAAGGTGTTGCTGGTGGGAGGGGCCATCACTAGAACAGCACCGCCCACCTAATGTGAAAATGGCCATAAAAATGTAGAGAAGTGAAAAAGGATTAAAGGGTAACTTTTGAAATACATGCTCAAATACAAATGCATTTATATTCATAACTGAAATAAATTAGTTATTTTAGAACAAGTATAAGAAATGCAATTTATTTTTAAACATGCTCTTTTCTTCCCTCAAGTTCTTTCTTTTATCAGAGGATCTGTTTCAATATCTGCCCATTGTTCCTCCTTTCATGACTCTGCCTCTTGTTTTTCAGGTTTGGTTTCCTTGAGGACTATTCACAAAAAAGTTGGAGACTCAGTGGAGTTTTTATCAGGGCTTCCAACTGAAGGAGTTAATGCAGCAAGATGGAAATATAAAGATAAAACTGTTGCAGATAAAAGTCTTATTATTTCTAAACAGATCTTTGGCAACAGATTACACTTCAACATCACCACCCTGAGTTTAACGCTAACAGAGCTAACTCTTCAAGATTCTGGGGATTTCAGTTTTTACTCTGAACAAAACGAAAAACAAAGGGAGACGGTTATCATCACTCTACTGGTTTACGGTGAATCACATTTTCCTTCCTAATTCTTTTTGAAATTTGACCTCTTTGTTTTTGCCATTGCTGAATTTAGCAATAGAAGTAATGAAATATTTTTTAAAATATCATAAATTTCTCAAAATTTTTAAATGAGATGTTTCAAACAGACAGAAGAGGCAATTAAAATAAACAAATAAATACAAAAAATAAAGTGATATTTTATGTATGAGTTACCAGAGAATGTAATGCCTCCCAGGTTTCAGAGACTCTGTATGAACTGAAACATTGTGTTCTTACTTGTTTTCTTTCCTCTGTCTGTCATCAGAGTCCATAACTGAAGACCCCATTCTGACTTTCACACACGTTTCAGCTGATTCCAATCTGACCTGCACAGTTTTAGTGAACTGCAGCTTAAAGTCCACCAGCAGTGTCAGCTACAAGCTGAGTGACGGGAATCAAACCCACGAAGGCTCCAGTCGGCAGTACAGCATCAGGAAACAGGGAGAAGGACAGGTGTTCACATGCACAGCCTCCAATTCTGTCAGCAGCAGAACAACATCCAAAACTGTAACGTGTCGAGAGAAATCAACTGAAGGTACGTTCATTATGTGACTTTTTGGATTGGTCTAAATAGAGAATCATCAGCCAGTCTGCTCAGTTCAGAGGTTTGGATCAGAACACGGTTGTGTCAGATTGCAGTCGTCTGGACTGGAGGGTGTCTAAGGCAATGTTTACATCGGCTATGTGAAGCACATTCAAGAACACACGTCTGCCACCTACTGATGAAAAAGGCTTGTTGTAAAATATCAAAGTTGTGCAGATCTAGTGAATTTTGCTTCAGGCTTTTTCGTTCACAGCTCTATTCTGATATATATGCAAGACTTGGTGTCAGAGAATTCTGGCTGGAAACACAGCAGTATTATTAGTTTCTCCTCCACGTTTGATCTTAAAATGGTTGGTGCCTTCGTGAATTAAAAGGGACAACATACATAAGTGACTACTAGATTTGAGTTCCTAATTGGTCAAAGTGGTTTAACTTGTAACATGCGTTCAATAGGTGCACGTTTTGTATGTAGACCCCAGAAACGATCCTGGAAATGTGTATAATGACACAGCAAATCATCATTTTTCCCATTGTTTCTGAGTCAGCTGATGATATTCTGAGTAAGTCCAGGTTCTGTCAAGTCATGATTCATGCAGGCGGTAACGACACCTAACAGAGACAATCAGAAGTTTTCAAATTTACCGTATAGTCAATGTGTAAACTTGCTAAGTCTATGTCAGGCACTGTCAATTTGCTCTGGTCCTCTGCTGAACGTAGTCAATGGCTGTGTCCAAATTCAGGTTCTGCGACCTCCCGAGGCCGGGTTTGTCGGCCGGTGACGTCACAGCGTCGCGACAAGTGCTGTCCAAATCCAACGGCTGCTTCAAACGCGCCCAGCGAACGCGGCCTGCTTTTTCCCAAATTGAAGGATCGTTCTGGTGTATCCTGCTATGCTGACCGTATCCCAAGATGCATTGCGGTCGGCCCCGAAGATTTTTTTTCTGTCAACAATGGCGGACATTGATGCGGGACGCGGAGTCGGTGAAAATTTCACTTTTAAATGTAAGTAAAAACTTTAATCTGATAAGTTTATGGTTTATAAAATGAAATAAAGCTTGTAAATCATATTTTGATCTTAAGTATTACAATAAAAGTCTTTTTTTTAAAAAACACTTTCGGGTCGTATACTAGATTCTGGCGCGGTTTCCCAATTGTTCATCTTTTTTTTTTTTACGGATATGTAATTTAATTAAAAAAAAAAAAAGCTTAATTTCATATCTTTTTAGGGACTAAAGAGCAGACCAAGGCTTTCATAAAGCTTAGGAGGGAAAATGACCACCTTTTTACCGGTGCGAAATATTCCGCAGCAGTAGCATGGAGGTAAAACAACTTTTTTTTTCTCATTAGACATAAGTGCCTGTTATGTATTGATGTGAAACGTTTTTTGAGAGTAACCGTTATCCCGCCCTCTGGTGTTTTTTTTTTTCAGGACTATCCTGGAGAAACTGGGACTTCAGGAGAAGGTTTCCCCCATGCAAGCGAAGAAAAAGTGGGATAACCTGAAGAAAAAATACAAAGTATGTTGATATGTGTTGAAAAATATATGCTTGATACACGTTAAATATACATGTAATAAAAGGTTTGTATCTTTTCTTTCCAAATGTCGTGATTTTTGTGTGTGTTTAGGATTGTAAGTATCCAGGATCAGGAGAAGGGGTTGGTGGGAAGCCCACTGCTGCTACTTGGCCCTGGTTTGACCTCATGGATGAGGTATTAGGACAGAGACCTTCCACCACTCCTCCTGTCCTAATTTCCTCTCTCCGTGAGGAAACTCCAGGGACAAGTACAGCAGTGGGTGAAAGAGAGGAAAGTGAAGACAGAGAGGAAGAAAGGAGAGAGCCACCAGCTGTAAGAAAAAGAAGAAGGGACAGTGACGAACTTCTAGAATTAATCAGAGAGGACATGAGGCAGCAGAGAGAGGCAGAAGAGCAAAGAGCAAGAGAGAGCAGGGAGACCTTCGACAGACTTTTCAGTCTGCTAGAAAAAATGGCCAATAATTAAAAAAAGGGGAGGGTTATCTAAAATTAAAAGTTTATTTGTTGTGTTGAAATGTTTAAGAAATTGATAATATAAATAAAGGAATAAATCCAAAAAAACAGTCGTCATGAATTCATTTTAACACTTTTATTAATAACTATTTACAAAGATGGTCGACATGGATGGGGGGCTTCAACTGAGACCTGGGACTGGAACTTTCTAGGTGCCAACTGGAACATCTTGCAGGGGGTCTGGAGTTTCAGGATGCCTCTCAACTGTCCACTGCATCGTCCATCTTCAGGGTTTGCAGGGCTGGCTGTCGACGGATGCTGCATGACCAAAAATGATCCATTAATACAGAAATGAGCTAATACATGAGCAATCTTAATATTATTTAATTTAAAAAGAAAAACTTGATAAATAACCGTCTTCTTTAATTACCTGTTAACCAGTAATCATGGTCTGGTGGTACCTCCTCCAGGGCAGAAACCTCATCAGACAGTTGGTCCCGCCAGAGAGCACTGCTGCTTGCCTCCAAACCAGGCTCCCCTTCATCATCTCCCACATCTTCCTCTGGCTCATCCTCTGGGGCCACAGTGTCGCCAGCACAAAGGCAGATGTTATGCAGGATGGCACAAGCTGTGACAACCTGCAATAGAAAGAGAAATATAAAATAGAAATATATTCCAAATAATCTAAAAAAATGCTGCTATATGTTCACTTACGTGAGGTACAAAGGTGTGATGCACCTCCAGCGGTTGTAGGAAGATTGCTCGGAATCTTGTTTTCATCATTCCAAAAGCACGCTCTATAATCGAGCGTGCCCTAGAATGATGACTGTTGAAGCGCTGGGCTGCAACACCTTCGTTCACACGCTTGTAGGGAGTGATGAGGGGGAGTGGGCGTTGGAGACACGGGTATCCACCATCTGCTAGGATGAAGTGCCCTGGAGGAGGGTAGACCGTCTGCCTGTATAGTGGGCTGTGGCGGAGCACCCTGGAGTCGTGCACCGACCCAGGCCAGCCCACATAGGTGTCGATGAAGCAGCCCCGATGGTCACACACAGCCTGCAGGATGATGGAGGGGAACAGTTTTCTGTTTCTGTAGCAGTGTCCATTGGGGCCGCTAGGAGGCTTGATTCTGATGTGGCATCCGTCGATGGCACCTGCAGCTTTGAGGAAAGCTCTGTGCCGTGCCAGCCCTGCAAACCCACGGGACACCACCCCCAGTTCCTCGGAGGTTTTCGGAAGGTGAATGACCTTATGGCGGATGGCCACCACCTCCTCTGTGAGTCTGTGGACGATGCAGTGGACAGTGGAACGGGGCATCCCAAACACTCTGGAGACCACCCTGTAGGATGCTCCGCTCGCCAACCAGAAAAGAAAAAGCAGGGTCTCAATTACAGCACCCCATCCATGTCGCCGATCCTTATCAAGGAGGTTCAGGAGGATTACAAGAGAGTTCCTGCTCAGTCGGAAGTCTGGTTTTGGGTCTTCGTCGTTGAAAAAACGCTCCAGGATTGGGAGACTCAGGTTCACTTTACAGTAGAGTGGTGTAGTCTAGTTAAAAATAAAAAAGAAATACATTTTCAGTGAAAATATGTGGTTTTATGTTTTTTTTACACTATAGAAAATCATCATACTTAGGTGAACATGAGAAAGGCAAAATACTTAAATACTTATTTTAATGATTTAAAAAAAGAGTAGTAATTGTTAAAAAATAATGTATTCATAACACTTAAGTAAGAAGATAAAATAAACATTTAACACTATTTTAATATGATTAATAGAAAAATAAAATATTATCTTGCACATATTTTCATGCTACAAAAGGCTAGGTACCTACAATCTGATTTACTGTGATCATTTTTGTGAAACAATAATAAGGATCATTGTTACAAAACTGTTTCAAACCCACACACTTGTGTCAGTAATTGTATAGTTTATTACCTGTAATGTAGTTGCTAAATAAATACATCCATTAAACTAGCTAAAGCTAATAAGTAAAATAGCTTCTTGTTTTGTTTTTTAATTTTATTTTAATACAGTACCCGGGCATCGTTATGTCTCAGCCGGAAAAGGAGCAAATATCTCCGACGGCGATACATTTGCTCCAACTCCTCCAAAAGCAGGAGTTGAAGGAGATAAAACAGAATCATTTCGGTCTCCATCATGCTTCCAAACACGCGGTAAACTCAGGATTTTAAGCTAGGCTACAGGACATTAGCCGATTAACGGCGGGAATTATGAAGGCTAGACCGTCCAAATTCACAGCACTTAACATCCGGTCTTACCCACTAACGAAGGACCCGGACATCGGAGATCGCGAAGGCCACGGCCTCGGGAGGATGCAGAACCTGAATTTGGACACAGCCATAGATGAAATGTACAGTCACGTTTCATTATTTTACCGCTGGTTGGTTAGATGGTGCCCAGAAAATGGTGTTTGCTTTGTTGACATTTGGAGTCCATGTTGGGGAAAGCTCAGTGGAGAGATGGTATTCATCCCATTCTGAACGGTGTTACCCTTCTTTGTAGAAACATTTGTGCTAGTACTAGTCATCCAACATGACAACCCAGAGATGAGACCCAGGCACAGAGCAGCAGTCTAAACTCTCCTCTGTGTGGCCTTTAGCGCTGGTGCTAACCTCGGACAGGGCTAGTCCAGCAGTTGCTGGTGTTAGCTCATGTGCTGAAAGGCAAATGAAAGGAGGGAGTCACAAAAGCATAAAAGTAATAGCTACTAGCTTTCTCAACAACAACAAGCAAAATTATAAAGTAATGTAATTTGGGTAACTAAACATTAGATCAGTTTCCACAAAGTTCCTCTTAGTCAATACATTAATTATTAATAACAAACTTGACCTTCTAACCCTAACGGGAACTTGCCTACAAGAGGACAACTATGTTAGACTGAATGAACCCCCCCACTAGTTTGTGATCATGTAACAGCAAAACCTGAAAAGGTTCTCCATAGTTTTCTGTCCTCATTGTTCTTCAATATTTTATGTTTGAAACATTACATGTAAGAAAAAAATATTTTTTTTGCAGCAGAATCAGCTGATTCACGTTGATTACATCCACCTTTCAGCAGCGCGAGGCTGTTTCTTCAGAATAAGCTGGAGTTTCGTTAATTCCATCAAATGTTGAAGAGTTACTATAACCAAAAGAATGTAAACACTGGAGCTAAAGCTCTGGTGTTAAAGCTAATTCATTTTTTCAGAAGTTGTGTCTGTAAGTGGAACTTCAGTCTCAGTTTTTGAACAGAAAAAAGCTCTTGCTAGTTTTAGTTTGAAAACCGGAAGATTCACCGTCACGAAGATGTTTACTTCCGGTAGCAGTACTGCGGCTCTTTTGGCTTTGTTTTAGTTCGTAAACTTAAAATTCAACATTAATCTGCATTTCAGAGCCAATATACATCATCCCCAGATGATATTATGATCATATTCTACTACAATTTACTACATCATAAAGATCACGAATCAGCGATCTTGGACTTCGCGAATATCTGTACTTGAATTTTTGGGAGCAAATCGCGAATACCCGAGTACCCGGATACTCGTTACAGCCCTAATCATTATATTATTCTGACAAAGGATAAACAAAAGCTTGTGTCCTGAGCTATACAGCTGCACACATACAGTTCAGAAGCTGGTGAAATATAGAGTCAAAGATCAGATGATAAAATGCATAATTTCCATGACAGAACACCTCAGTCACAGACATTCAGGACAAACAGGAGAGACTGAACTATCACAGCTTCCATCAGTGGAGACTACAGCTGTAAGAGCAGACCCACAGATGGAGTGAAACTGTCAGATTAACATCCCTGCAGTGTCAAAGTCACATGAAGGCTTCTACAAGTGTCAGTCCTCAGGAAAAGAATCTCCACAGAGCTGGTTGGCAGTAACATGTCAGTAAATCATTCCAGTTGTTCTCAGCATGAACAATAACAGCAGCATTTAGTTCATGAATGTATCACTAAGTTTGAATCAAATCCATGATGTGTTCCAGCAGCATCCAGACCTGACAGATCTTCACTTCCTGTTCTGATGATTGTTGGACCAGTTTGTGTTTTTTTACTGATGATTTTCCTGCTGATGTTTTATTTGTACAGAAAGTCAAAAGGTGAGAAACATTATTTTATAAAATTACATTGATGATTATATGATTTGTCAATGAGGCTGTTTATCATAGAAACATGTGATGTTTTCATTTACAGATTCAAAATCCATCAGGTTGGTACTTTTTTTTTCCTTTTATTGATTGATGTCTTTGTTTATTTAGTTATTGATTTCTTTTATCTCAGCAGGTCTGATGATCAAAATCAGAATTGTGATCCAGATGAGACTGATGCTGAACACAACACTTATGCTTCTCTGCTCCACGGTCAGCCTGAAATCTGACTTTTTACATAGATTATTTTTCTTGAATAACTAATTTAATGGACATGTTGGAAAGTTTGTATTACATTTCTAATTTTAATTTTCTTCTGGTTTGTATTTGAAGGTGAAGTTTCTCTTTATGATTCACTCAGAGGCCCTGAAGACACAGAAAATGATCCAGAGTATGCCAACATAGGTAATCTGAGGGGACTTTAAGGATGATGTGAAATAACTGATCATAAATAAACACAAATAACAATAAACATAGCTTCACCAAGTCAGTCAAATATGACTGTTATTTCTGTTCCTTTTCGACTTAAAGAACATTTGAGAAAAAGAAAAATCCAAAAGTCTGTGGGGAGAAAGTCATTTGACCTTTAAGAATGATGCAGATGTCAAACCGAAATATTTTTCTTTCAGATTAGTCCTGCTGCGTAACATTATCTGTGCTTTAAAACATTTCTGAGAAAGTTCAGTGACCTTTCCAACAGCTACATCATGACTTTTAATGTTCAGTACTAAACTATTCCTTTCTCAAAATGAGAAGTCAGTGAAGAAGAATGGACATTACAGCACCACAAAGAGTAAATCAGTTGAAGGTTTGCAAACTAACTGGAGTTTCCTGCTGATGTGAACTGCAAGGTTGGCTTCTCCAACAATTAAGTTAAGCAGTTACCAATTCTGACAATGACAAATGGGTAAAAATGTTTTAAAAAATATATTTAAAAAATCAAACACAGTTGCTAAAAGAGTAAAGAGGCCTGAAAACCTGTCACACGTGAAAAACATCTGTCAGGTTACAAAAAGTGCAGCAGTCAGAAACAGAAGGGTTAAGAACTCCACGTAAAATCCTCCATTGGAGGTCATCAGTTGGCCTTGTGAAGAGTCTGCAGGAAGTTCATCCTAAAGGTGGCTGTTTTCCTGGCCAGGTGCACTGTAAGCAAGTGCTAATTTCCCACGATCCCTTTGTTTATTTTCTTTCCTGCTAGATTAAACCTCTCACTATACCAACAAGAAGATCCATGTGTTTTATGAGACTAAAGATTTTAGCAACACAAGTTAGGAAATTGACAGATAGATTCTAAGCATCCATGTGATCATCCTCAGGAGGAAGAGGATGAAGATCATAGATGGACTTTGTTGTTTTTCTCCTGCTTTTGTTTGACTTGTACACGATCTCCTCGCAGACTGACATTCTTCAGATCTTTGATCAGGATTCCCCTCAGTTAGAACCTCAATCTGGTACAACTGATGGATTTATTGTTTGAATGCTGGCATTGCTTTGCTGTCGAAACTTGAAGAACAAGCAAATCAAACATCCTTAAATCACATTGCAATTCTTGTCAGGACTCAGGTGTATAGAATCTCTCACGTGTCAGAATGAAACATTTACAGAAGAAAAAACTTCAAAGAACTTTATTGATACACAGTAAATGTCTCTGTCATCGCCAGGTTCTGAAGAACAATGAAGATACACTGCCTGATTTTCCACTCTGGAATTCCAAGAGCGCCACCTGGATTTAGACTTCTGTGAATCAAGAGAATCTCCAGAGGAACTCAGATTCGGACTTTTTCTCCAACTGCTGAACAAGACAAACATAAATGTAAAAAACTTTTTTAAAATTTGAGATTATTTCTAAATTGTATTCAAGTCCACACAAGGATTTGGGTTATTACTATTTTTTTTCTGGACAGACACAACAACACTTAAAAATGGAAAATCTGAAAACATAACATTCTTTCTTCAGAAAGTTACACAAATGTTCAATTCATTGATCTGAATGCAGCCTGATGTTTACATTTATTGGGTTTGTTAGTGTTCATCGCGTAATAAATATTCACTTTTAAACCATTAAAATATTTTCCTATATTTTGACAAGTTAAATGTAAATTCTTTCTAACACGTTCATGCAGCTCTGTAGCATCTCTGTGTTGCATTTTGGGATCAGTGTTTAGTAACAGTAATTAATACACAAGCTGCAGCCCAATCAACACAAAACATCATATTTAAACTTAACATACTTCTGGTAAATGTACACAGATTTTTAAAATAAATGTCCTAAAAAGGTGCAGCTGTTACATATGTGTTGTTGGAAGTTAAAACTTTTGGTGATGCATGTTTTCCACTTGAAATATCATGATAAATAAGAATATCATTCACTGTGTTGTAAAGAGTCACATGTTCTCAGTGCAGAAACATTTTCTATTCCTGTATTTTATGGTCACTTCCTGGTTGAAGTGTTAACATCACATCATTCACACCAGATGAAGGAGAAAATATTTAAAAACTGCTGCAGGATGAGGTCATGAGAAGATGAACTTTGTTAATATCCATAGTTTTAGTCTCTCATCTTATTAAGAATTCACCATAAAACAACATTTAAACTGAAATGTGAAAAATAATTAAAAACCTTAAATTTCAGAATATTTTGGATTTTTATCTAACACAAGTTTCAATGTCAGAGAAACATTTAAATCCTTTCTTAATTTTGAATTTGGTCTGTCTGTTTTTTGTTCACACTTAGCTCAGACAAACTTCAGCTTTGACCACAGCATTTCTTTCTCATGATTATTTTTTTTCTGTTTTAGTTTGTTTAAATATCAAAGTGTTTTTCATTGTGTGACTGCAAATATATTCACCAGTTCCTGAAAACTGCTGTGGGTGGAGCCTGGTCAGCATCAAAGGGGTCTCATCTGGACTAATTTGACCTTACTGGACTCACCCACTGTACAGAAATAAAAGTGTGAATTCACTTTAGAACATATTTTGTTTTCATTTGTTTTATTTTTTTTACCACTTTCTTAAAATGTATTAAATGATAAGTTACCTTCTTAAGTTAAGGTTAAGTAAAAAGAACTGATTTAGTCCATCCATCCATCCATCCATCCATTTTCTTGACCGCTACTTCCCTTTCGGGGTCGTGGGGGTGCCGGAGCCTATCCTGGCTACTGAAGGGCGAAGGCGGGGTACACCCTGGACAGGTCGCCAGTCTGTCGCAGGGCCTCAATCACACACCCATACACTCACGCATGCACGGGGAGAACATGCAAACTCCACACAGAAAGGTCCCAGCCGGGATTCGAACCGGGGCCTTCTCGCTGTGAGGCAAGAGCGCTAACCACTGCGCCACCGTGCAGCCCGTCTGATCTAGTCTTTTATGTATATATGTTTCCCTTTTGAGTCTGACTGGAGGTCACTCATCACTTTGAGTTAAAGTTTATTGTATGTTGAAGATTTTTATAGGCTTTTTTTTACATGTAAAAGAATGTCTCCTAAGTAATCTGATGCGTTTAGAGAATTCTCCATCTATATAACATTTTACCTGGGGGGCCCAAACTGGCAATCCCTACTGGGCATCAACAAGGATAAAGATGCAACAGAATGACTAAAAACTACAAGAAAATGTGGAAAAAAAATATATACATATATATTTATATATGTATATATTGTTAAAGTAATCTTTCTGCACAACTACAAATTTACACTCACTAGATTTCTGTATTAGGTACACCTTATATTATCAGCTTTGACCCCTTTTGCCTTCAGAACTGCCTAAATCCTTGGTGACATAGATTCAACAAGGTACTGGAAACATTCCTCAGAGAGTTTGGTCCATATTTACATGATAGCATCACACAGTTGCTGCAGATTTTTCAGCTACACATCCATGATAAAAATCTTACATTCCACCAAATCCCAAAGGTGCACTGTTGAGTTTAGGTCTGCTGATTGTGGAGGCCATTTGAGTCAACTTGTTGTCATGTTCAAGAAGCCAGTCTGAGATGATTCCAGCTTTATGACATGGAGCCTTATCCTGCTGGAAGAAGCACCAGAAGATGGTAAACTGTGGTCATAAAGGGATAGATATGGTCAGCAACAATACTCAGGTAGACTGTGGCGTTGGAACCATGATCAAGTGGTAATCCTCTGGAACCTGGAGCCTAAAACTCAGGTTTTGTCCTCTTTTGAATTTACCTCTGTATTTTAAATTTAAAAGACTTGTATACATGCTTTTTTTGTATCATTTTAATCAGTATAACCTGTCCTATCTGACACTAGCTTTATTTTTGTCATTTCTCCATATTCTATTCACACATAAAATCATGCAAAAACAGAAAATTCCATCTGGAAAAATTTGATTCTTTTTTCTGTGGAAACCCCAAAAATGTTTAGCGAACTGTTCTTACAACATAGAATGAAGGTTTTAGATGTAATTTCATTAAGAAAAAAAAAACCCATGCGAATAAATTTAGTCAACAAACTAATCAACACATTTGAAAAATCCAGACAAAATTTTCACATTCCTTATTTGGGCCAGAAATGAACAGTTTCTGTTGATAGAGGAACATCACAGACCTCAAAGGTCAATGATGTGACCTTTCTTATGCTGTTATACAGACAGTAATCAGTCTGCCTGACTGGTTTCAGCTTCTGGCAGCCCAAAAAATAAGAATTTCTCACCTAAGAGCACTGCTGTTCATTTGACATGTTTCCTGGAATTTCTTTTTTTTTCAGCTTTTTTTTTCCTTGTTTTGTTTGCGAGGAATAATAAAAAAGGTTTCAGGGAGAACTTTGATCCTGCTGGATTTTAGGTCTGCTCAGCTTGAATCTGCTCTCAGGTGGGGGTGTGTCTGTCTGCTCTGTTGTCTCCTATCGTAACAGCGGCGGCGGGACTTTGGTGGAGAAACGCAGAGTTTCTCTGAGTCTTTCACAATGCCAGTGGTGGTTGCTGTAATAAACTCATGTCGGACCCCATCCAATAATAATAGTTGACAGCTCCATTATGCTCCGCCGAAACCGCAGGCCGCCTGCCCTGTAGTGGGCGGGACTTTCTTGAAGAAACACAGCGTTCCCATGATTTTTTGACCAACGCCGGTGGTAGTTGTAGTAAACAAATATCAGACCCCATCCCAAAAAAAAATTATGATTGTTTTCCTCCTTGTGGATTTCTAATAGCGGACAGCTCCGTTTCGCTCAGCCCCTCCACTATGGGCGCGCTGCCATGCATTGCAGTCTTCCGCCTCATTTATTAAAATAAAAGATTGATTTTGTCCAAAAACTACAAATTAGGGCCAAATTCTCCCTTCAATTCAATAAAATATTAGTTACAGAACATAAAAAAAGTTCAAGTTCATTTTAAACAGTTTTATCATGTTGATCTCACAGCTGCACAGCAGGGCGCCTGAGGTTCCAGAGGGTTAACCAGGAACCAACACCTCGAGTTTCAAGGTAGAGAAAATCTGGTTGAAAATCTCACCAGTATTTTCAGTTATATACCGTTTTGTGATCTCCTTCCTCAAATTATGTGTGTGTGTGCAAGAGTTGTTCTCTGAAAGAAAAAACAGAGGTGATCAGACAGACCTAAATCACATAAAATAATCTTTGAAATGTTCAGACCCTTCTGGAAATTAATAAATCAAGGATCTGCCCTCGGGCTGCATGGTGGCGCAGTGGTTAGCGCTCTTGCCTCACAGCGAGAAGGCCCCGGTTCGACTCCCGGCTGGGACCTTTCTGTGTGGAGTTTGCATGTTCTCTCCGTGCATGCGTGGGTTTTCACCGGGGACTCCGGCTTCCTCCCACCGTCCAAAAACATGCTTCATAGGTTAATTGGTGACTCTAAATTGCCCCTAGGTGTGACTGTGAGAGTGAATGGGTGTGTGATTGAGGCCCTGAGACAGACTGGCGACCTGTCCAGGGTGCACCCCGCCTTCGCCCTTCAGCAGCCGGGATAGGCTCCGGCACCTCCATGACCCCGAAAGAGACAAAGCGGTCAAGAAAATGAATGAATGAAAGAATCTGCCCTCGGTGTAGTTTGGGCTCTGTTACATATTGAGTCAATCCCAAATTGTCCAGAGTGTTATCCAGGTGCCCAGTCCCTTTATTCTGAGGGTTATCAACATGGATGTTAAAATCACCAACAATAATTATCCAGTCCAAATCAATACAGATCATTGATATCAGTTCACTAAACTCAAGGCTAAATTCTGCACAGTATCTTGGGGGGCGGAAGTTATTTATTTATAAATATTAGGGGTGTGTATCTTTCTCTCTCACACGATTCAATACGCATCTCGATACATGGTCCACGAATCGATACAAAAAAGATATTACCGAGATTTAGCAGGGGATCAATCTACATCGGAGCCGGGGGGTGTCCAGGTCTCGGTGGTGCGGAGTCCGGTCCCTGCTTTCAAGAAC
>NW_023416982.1:4285-16025 GCF_002922805.2 Oryzias melastigma | reverse complement strand
GGGACTTGAGTGTTTTACCGGCACCATGAGTGAGAGTGGTGTGTGTATGAGTGAGGCTCCTCACAGTGTCGGCTGTTCTGTGGTTCCGAACTGTTGAATAAGAGGTGGTCAAAATGTTGAAACCAACTGATGTAAATGGCCTACTTGTACGGTTCTTCCTCCAATAACATGGGGTCGTGCATTGTATGTGGCACAAGTGATTACTGGATTCGATCCTGCCAGCCATCTACTAGGCTCTGCTCCCACCCAATTCACTACAATATATTTCCTTCCAACATCTCTTATTATTTCAAACATTTTGGACAAAGCGCCACTGAGCCGCAAGGGGGTGCTTGAAGAGCCGCATGCGGCTCCGGAGCCGCAGGTTGCCGACCCCCGGTCTGGGGGATCAGACGACAGGCTGCGGCTGAGCGTGTTGTTTTGTGTTGCAGCTGGTGGTGGACCTTTTTATTAGTCTTAGTCTAATTATTTGTTAAAATAGATCATCTTTGTAATAATTACTTTCATATTTTATGAACAGACTTTTCATGTATTCTTACACAGCAGATTTTTAAAGAGCCGACCAAAACCTTTTCAGTTTTTGAAATTATTTTTACATGTTATTTTATACACAATGTTATTTTTTTATTTTTGATAATATACCCACATGTACTTCGAGATTATCTTCTTGATTTTTGAGTTCAGGGTTTATCCACACAAAACAGGACTTTCAGAGCAGCTTCAAAATGTTACTGAAACATCAAGAAGCTGAATCTTTTCAGAAGAAGATGAGAGACTAAAGGATGGAAATGGACAAAGTTCATCTTCTCATGACCTCATGCTGCAACAGTTTTTAAATATTTTTCTCCTTCATCTGGTGTGAATGATTGTGGTGTTAACACTACAACCAGGAAGTGACCATAAAATACAGAAATAGAAAATGTTTCCACACTGAGACCATGTGACTCTTTACATCACAGAAGCTGATCTCAGTGGTTTAGAAGAATAAAGACATTTGCTGTTAGAAGAGGACATGGATGAACAAAGAGCAGAACTACTATCAGTCAATCCACACTGTGAGTATTATCGATTATCAGAATGACAACTTTTTAATTTCTCGTTGACTAAAAAAAATTAACTACTTTGTGAAAACTTTATGAATGATATGCAGCACATTTTAAAAACGCCTCTAACTGTACGAGACGTACAGCTGCATGTTAGATCATCTGCAGAGGTTTGATTGTACAGACTGGTGTCTCTGTTAAAATGATCAATCCCAGTACATGGCAAATATATGTAAAGTATTCTGGATTGGATTATAAAGCATTTTTTGATTTACAGGCAAATCTTTACTTTGGTTTTTCTTTAAATTCACGTTCTCATGGCTGCAGATTTTTAAATGTCAGTTTTTCATCAATAAAAAAATGTGTTAATTTTTATAAGATTTTTTTTATGAAAAAAAATAATTAAAGTGTTTCTTATCAACTGTCTTTAATTCAGTTGAAATATTTTTTTCTTTCTTTTCTGCTGACGACGTATATTTATCTTAAGGAAGGATAAAGGTAATTATTAAATTTTTTCTATTGAAAATTTACAGAAAACATAATATTTTTAGCTCCTCACAGTTATTAGCTTTTGCTGAAACACTATTTCATTTTTCTCTTTTCCATCAGGATTGAGAGGATGGGGCACACTCTGCTCTGTAAACTGGAGTTCATCTGTGAGTCTGAAGAACTTTTGCTGTTTCATCACATAAATCAGGAAAAATGCAAATTAAAAAAACAAAATATATATTTCAACTAAATAGTTCAAATTTCATGTTTGAACTGCAGCTCATTTCTACACAGATTTTAACTGAAATCTATCAGGGATCATGAACAGTTTTCATTATTAATATACCATTTGACTTTGTTATTTTACTACAACTTTTGCAATACTTGTGGATAAACTATTGAATTGATGTCATATTCATGTACAGTTTTAGTTTCATTCCTTGAGTCTCTGATGTTTCCATCTTTCATGTACAGTAGTGCTGTATTCACTCCTCCACTGTGGACACACTCAAGGTGACACTTTCTGTTTTTTTGTTTTTACATTAATATCAGTTTAATTAATCTCAACACTAGTTTTCTTTTTTGTTTAAAACTATATATGTTATTCTTTGTTAGTTTTTGTTTAGAATGTAAAACTAAATGTATTTATTAAATTGTGTGTTTGTGTTTGTTGTAGATGCTGAGTTGACTATTGAACCCAAATGGTCAACTTTTTATATTGGAGAATCTGTGACCTTCAAATGTGACATGAAGGAAGGAAGAGCAGAAGACTGGACATACACATTGAAGAGAAGTGATTGGACAGTTTCTTCTAACGACCCACAACATTTAGTATTCAATCGTCTGGATAAACATCACATTGGTGTTTATCAGTGCTGTGGTCACAGGAAGAGTTCAGATTCTACAACATGCAGCAACAGAGTCTCTATAGACGTATCAGGTAATTTATTACTGTTTTTGACATGAGTCATTTTATGTGAGAATCTATATTTAGTTATTTATTCATAATAAACAAACTGAATTATATATAAAGATGTGTTTTTTACATTACCATGTCTTAATGCATAACCCAAACGTATATGCATTCTCATTACAATAGATATTATAGGAAAATGTGTTTGTTAATTATTGCAGACAAACCCAGATCCAGACTGACAGCAGGAACAACAACTGTGTCAGTAGGAGACAGAGTGACACTGAGCTGCTCTGTGGAGAAATCTGCTGGTTGGAAATATGAGTGGTTCAGAAGAACCTCACACACCTCTGAATACAGAATCAATGATGGAGAAAATGGAAACATCAGAGTCTCACAAGGAGGAATCTACAGATGCAGAGGATTTAGAGGAGAACCAGCCGTCTACTCTGATAAAAGTGATGAAGTCATCATCAGCATAACCTGTAAGTGATTTAAGTTTAAAGCTCTCAATAATCATTGATTTTAAGAGTAAAATGTGTTTTATTGTTTTTAAATCTGATGTAATCAGTTTCCAACAAAGTGAGTGTGACCCAAAAACCCAGCTGGTCTCAGATGTTCAGAGGAGAGAAGATCACTCTGACATGTGAGGTTCAGGGAGGTGAAGGAGTTCAGTGGGAGTATGAATGGAGAACACCTCAGTCACAGACATTCAGGACAAACAGGAAAGACTGGACATTCACAGCTTCCATCAGTGGAGACTACAGCTGTAAGAGCAGACCCACAGATGATTCCTATTCTGGAACAAAGTGGAGTGAAGCTGTCAGAGTATCTGTTTCAGGTAAACTTTCCCGCCCATGTGTCCTTGGGCAAAACACTGAACCCTGAATTGCCTCTGGTGGAAGGTTGGCGCCAGTGTTCATTAGCGGAGCCACCACCAGTGTATGAATGTGTGTGTGAATGGGTGAATTAGTTTGTGACTGTGAAGCGCTTCGGCCCTCGAAGGAGGGTAGGAAGCGCTATACAAGTATACGCCATTTACCATTTAAACTGATGTTTTTTTGTAAATTTTGTCAATTAAATGTTTAAATTTATATATGGTTTTTATTAATAATTTTTCATTTTAGATGTTGGCATCTGCTTACAGATAAGTATATTCTTTGTACTTCACAGCATACAAACCAAAGGCTGAACTGAAGATCACAGAGTCTCCAGCAGAGGGCAGAGTGAACCTGAACTGTTCAGTCAAACCTTCATCATCTGGTTGGAGTTTCTTCTGGTTCAGAGGAGAGAAACTCTCCAAACCACTGACCGCACAAGATGCTGTTTTCCTTTCAAATGGACAAATCAGTGTCTCACAGGGAGGAGTCTACAGATGCAGAGGAGGAAGAGGAGAACCAGTTTATCACACAGAGTTCAGTGATCCAGTCTCTGTTGATGGTGAGTTTAATCAGGGTTTTATTAGAGCAAAGAACATTAAAATATGAAATGTATAACTTGATTTATTTTACTACTTTTAAAACTGTTACGTTTTTTTCTTTTATTTCATAAATAAAAACTAATATTTTTATTCTCAATTAGAAAGTCACTGGAATGTCTTTGTCTTCTAAAATGCCCAAATGTGTGTTGCTGTAAATGTAAAATACTCACAGCAGTGAGGGGTACTTCATGACCATAGTAACTTAGTAACAATAACAATTCCTGATGCAACATTAACAAAACCGTCAACATAGAACAAGCACTGAAATAACAGAAACATATTGAGTCAATTACAGCTAATGAACTTTAATGTGTCTCTGCAGTTCCTGAAATAACAAATATGTTGCACACTGAGAGAGTTGGTCCATCATTAACGCTAAATCCCTGGAACTTTCAGCTTCTGCTGCAATGCCCCCCTCCCCTTCTCAAAGTAGTGCTGTGGTGATCACCTTAATGACTGGACCTTCAAGTTCCAAATTAGATCTAGGTTGTACGACAGCACACAGTTCTGCTCCCTCTCCCGTGTCCACATACTTAACCCCGGGCTTACACTGCTAGCGTCACAGCTCCGTTGCGTTGCGGGAGTGGACTAGCTACAGTCGATGGCTTACACTGCTGCTCCAGCCACAACCTGTGAAAGCTCAGCCCAGACAGAGTAGTGCTGGATTCTCTATGATCAGCTTCTCGTCGTCCATGGTTATGACTGACAACACTGTGCTACAACACACTTTGAGTAACCCGAATATTACGTAATGTTTACAACACGCTGAAACCGCCGAGTTCAGCGGAAAGTTTGTTTCATTTTGAAAATATACCAGATGCACTTTAAATTAGCTCGCAGGGTTTCCGGTTTAAGTCGTGAATAGACCCAACTTCACAGAAAGTGATGACGATCAGCTGCGTCATCCGTCAAAATTTGAACCAAACAAAACAGATTTGCAGTGACGTAGAGGTCAGTCCGCAGACGCAAGACATGAACGCCGGCAGTGGAAGTTCCTCTCGCACTTTTAATGTTAGGAAAAGAATGCGGCGCACGCAATAGAGCCATGACGCTGGCGGTGTAAGCCCGGTGTAAGCCCGGGGTAAGAGAAACAGGTTTTGAGGACCAGGCAGTCCTGGCCTACGAGGCGAAGTCTACAAAAAAAGACTTTTCTCCAGTATGTCTGTGTTTTGTGGCACAACTGCCTCTCTTCAACATGCTGATTGCCTTTTTCGAATTGGGAAAATTGTCTTTTTACAGATAAAGCCTTCTCATCATTCTCTTCTTCAACAAGTACTAGTTTAATAGTCTACTTATGTATAAGTATCACGTGGAGATGTTCTGGCTTCAAATCCATGTACTGGCATATCCTCATCATGGGAGGAATCTGAGAAAATGAACTCTGATTCCACAACAAAAGAATCGTCTTCACTGCTCCCAGAGTCCACATCGAGGATTATTTGAAATAGAGCTAAGGGTTTCAGAGGAGTGTGAGTCTTACTGCTATTGGGATGTTTGTCTTTTTGACTTGAAGATGTGTCTATGTTTATAAGTCATAAACATGAACTATTTGACCAAAAGTATCGGCTCATCCATCCAAATGATCAGTATCAGGAGTCCTAATCACTTCGTTTGACCACAGGTATATAAAATCAGCCCTCAGACATGCAGACTGTTTTTTAGAAAGATTAGTGAAAGCATGTTTTGCTCTCAGGATCTCAGTGAATTCCAGTGTTGAACTGTCATAGGATGCCACCTGAGCAACAAATCCAGTCTTGAAATGTCTTAAATATTCCACAGTCAACTGTCAGTTCTATCAGAACAAAATGGAAGAATTTGGAACAACTCAGCCAGGATGCTGAAAGTCTAAAGAGGTCATAGACTTTCTGCAGTCAGTTGCTGCAGAGCTGCAACCTTCATGTGACCTTCAGATCAGCATAAGTACAGTACACAAAGAGCTTCATGGAACGAGTTTCCATGGCAGCAGCTGCATCCAATTCCGTGAACATGCATAAAGTTGGCGCGTCTAAGCGCATGTGGCAGATTTTCCATGTTTTTTGTCATAGAGCAGAGCAGAAGAATAACTATCATGGAGAACATTTAAAATATCCTGCTTCAGTTTAGTCTGACAGCCGAGTTTTCAGAGTTCTGCCAAATTGTGGAGCTTCTTCAATCAGAATCAAAGGTTTCACACAAGAGTTGGTTAAAAGACACAACTAAGTTGTTCATAAACAAGAATCTTTCTCCAACAGAAGCGGTCCTGAGAGTGTCTCCACTGTGGTTGAGTCCTGGATCCTCAGTGACTCTGAGCTGTGAGGTTGAACATGTGTCTGCAGGATGGAGCTTCTACTGGTATAAAGCTGTTCCTGATCTATCACACAAGTCTGGCTCTTACAGCTATGAGCTGCTGCCTGCTAGCTCCAATGGGACTGCAGACAACTCCTACATCATTCATGGACAGACACACACAGCAGGATATGTGTGCAGAGCTGGAAGAGGAGAGCCACACGTCAACACTCTTTACAGTCAACCTCACTTTGTCTGGTCTGGAGGTCAGACTCAGGATTCTTGAGTCATTTCAAAGGTTTCTGTTTTTAGTCAATCCAGCTAAAGTGTGCTGATCTTCCTCATGTTTGTGTTCAGATCTTCATCCATCAGCGTCTCTCTCAGTGAGTCCTGACAGAGTCCAACACTTCACCTCTGACTCGCTCTCACTGACCTGTGAGGGAAACTCTGCTGAGTGGAGAGTCGGCAGCTTTCTGCTTCCTGACTTGCTGTCATTCTGTTCTGACTGGGGAACAATGACTGGATCAACATGTCATGTTCAGAAGATCCAGTCCAGTAATGCAGTGTTCTGGTGTGAGTCTGGATCAGCTTTCAGCAACGCAGTCAACATCACTGGACACAGTGAGTGGAAACATGTTTGGATTCCTTTTTTGAGCTTCACTTCCACACAACTTGAATCTGGATTGAGATGATCAACTGGATGTCAAAGCAGAATGAAGCAGACAATGTCAAACATGTGCTGATGATCTGTGATGAGGATGAATGTGGATGTTTCCAGATGATGATCTGATCCTGCTGAGTCCTGTCCATCCTGTGACTGAGGGACATTCTGTTACTCTTGGCTGCAAGTGGAGGACAGAAAATCTTCTTTCTAAAGTGTTTTTCTATCAGAATGACACATTAATCCAAAGTGAGAGCAGAGTGGAGATGATCATCCCTGCAGTGTCAAAGTCACATGAAGGCTTCTACAAGTGTCAGTCCTCAGGAAAAGAATCTCCACAGAGCTGGTTGGCAGTAACATGTCAGTAAATCTTTCCAGTTGTTCTCAGCATGAACAATAACATCAGCATTTAGTTCATGAATGTGTCACTAAGTTTGATTTAAATCTATGATGTGTTCCAGCAGCATCCAGACCTGACAGCTCTTCACTTCCTGTTCTGATGATTGTTGGACCAGTTTGTGTTTTTTTAATGATGATTTTCCTGCTGATGTTTTATTTGTACAGAAAGTCAAAAGGTGAGAAGTTTTCTTTTAAAAATCACTGTGATGATTATATGATTTTTCAGTTTTGCTGTTCATCATAGAAACATGTGATGTTTTCATTTACAGATTCAAGCTCCATTAGGTTGGTACTTTTTTTCTTTTATTGATTGATGTTTTTATTTATTTAGTTATTGATTACTTTCATCTCAGCAGATCTGATGAACAAAATCAGAATTGTGATCCAGATGAGACTGATGCTGAACACAACACTTATGCTTCTCTGCTCCACGGTCAGCCTGAATTCTGACTTTTTTTTACATCATTTATTATTTTTCTATAAGAAATATTCTAATGAACAAGTTGGAAAGTTTGTATTAAATTTCTAATTTCAATTTTCTTCTGGTTTGTATTTGAAGGTGACGTTGATCTTTATGAGTCACTCAGAGGCCCTGAAGACACAGAAAATAATCCTGTATATGTCAACATAGGTAATCTGAGGGGATTTGTAGGATGATATGAAATAATTGATCATGAATAAACACAAATAACAGCAAACTAAACTTTTCAACCTGTTAAATATTAACTGTGAGTGTTGTTTATGTTCATTTTCTACTGAAATGAGCATTTTAGAAAAAGAAAAGTCCAAAAATGTGTGGTAGGAAAGTCATGTGGAAATATTTTTCTTTCAGATGAATCCTGCTGCGTTACATCAGCTGAGCTTTAAAGCATTACAGAGAAAGGTCAGTGACAAAAATTATAACACCATCAGCATAAGCGGATAACATAATTCTTCTACTGAAACCACGCAAACACAAACCCTCTGGGACAGTTCTTATGAAGGGAAGTCTTAAGGACTCACCTATTTAGAAACTTTTAACATGTCAGAATGAAACGTTTTCAGAAGAAAAAACGTCATATAACTCTACTGATACACAGTAAATGTCTGTCATCATCAGGTTCTGAAGAAGAATGAAGATGAACTATATCTGCCTCATTTTCTACCCTGTAACTCTGAGAACGCCACCTGGATTAAGACTTCTGTGAATCAAGAGAAACTCCAGAGGAAGACTCTTTCTTCAGCTGCTGAACACGACGAACAAAATGTACAAAACTTGTTGGTATTTGAGATTGTTTCTGAATTATATTTGAGTCTCCACAGAAATTTGGGTTATTACAACAACAACACTTAGAAATTGTAGACCAGATAACAAATATTTTTTTTCTCCAGGAAGTTACACAAATGTTCAATTCATTGTACTGCATTCAGCCTCATTTTCACATTTATGATTGTGTTTGTGTTCATTGCATCATAAAAAATCATTTCAAATTATTAAAGTATGTTCATACATGTTGACATTTCAAATGTAAATGTTTTCAAACTCACTCATGCATCTCTGTTGCATCTCTGTGTTGCATTTTGGGATCAGTATTTAGCTTCACAATAACAGTATCTGATACATAAACTGCAGCCCAATCTGCGCAAAACTTTATATTTTTATAAGTAACCTCATAATTCTGGTAAATGTACACAGATTTTAAAATTAGAACTCTGGAAACAGGTGCATCTATTACATGTATGTTGTAGGAAATAAACTTGATGATGCATATTCTTCACTTGAAAGAACACGGTTAAATGACAATATCATACACTCTTAGTTCCCTTTTACACAAGACAATAATGATACTATCACATAGGCAAAACTGTATAATGTTGTTCTGCTGTATAATAAATAACTTGATATGTGAGCAGTGTTCATGAGTGTGGCTGTCTGTCCTTCAGTTGTCAGCACCAACATGTGGTCAAATTATTGTTGTGTCTCATTGTTGCAGTGCTGTTGTGTTGACAGTTTTGTGTTTTTAATTTGCTGGTGTTAAAATGTCTTTTAGTGCATGTGTGTTGTTGTACTAACTTATCAAGCATTTTAACCCGCACATTTGATCAAAACCTCCCCGTTCTAAAACCAGACAAAAACTGAGGACCAAGATTCAAAAGACTTCAACCAGAAGAAACAGCATGTACAGTATGATGCATTTAGAAACAAATAAAATAATATTTACTAAATAACTCTGGTCCATTTGGTGGTATTGACCTGAAATCACTTCCAGAGTGTTCCTCGTCTCAAGACCAACCTAGAAATGTCAAAACCAAATAGACAGACCCAGTAGAAGGGAAGTTATTAGAGAAAGTCCATTATCTCAAAGTTGAACTTTTTAGGACCCAATATCCTGGACCAGTTCCCTAACTTCCTTGTGGTTATTTTTGCTCTCCCAGTGTGTTGGGGGGCTTCAGCCTGACTCTGGCAATACCATCTTTGTGTGCCTGTGACTTTCCAGGACTTGTGGAGCTCCGGTGAGGTCCGGCTGCACAGCTGATCTCTTTAGCTGGAGCGGCGTTCCGTCACCAATTATTTTACCGGAACGCCGCTCCGGAGCGTTCCAGCTTACTTTCACACCTGGTGTTAATCTATTGCAAAGGACAAACTGATTTTTCTGAGTAAATCTTTGTTCTTCAAGCTTTTTTTTTCAAATATGAACAAATTTGACCCAAGATTAGGTGGAAATTTACTTTTTTAGATGATTTTTTCTGTCAGAGTTAACAGCTTCTAGTATAAATGCTGATTGAACACAGAACATATTTTGTATCACAGACAGACAGCACTTATTTAAATGAAAATGAAACCCTTAAATACTAAGTAAAAGAACAGTTTACAATGTCCCTCCAAAGCTGCAATTTATAAGCTTTAAGGAGATTTATTTTAGCGTTAATACAATTATCTTTAAGCAGATCCTACACTAAAAACATGTTTTGATTTCATGGCTGTTTGGAGGAGAACGATCAGATGGATTTGGTCCTGGATCTGAGACCAGGGAGTGCAGTCAGGTTCTCATAAAGACCCGGTTCTGGAGAGCAACTAGAGTCTGTGCAACATTTCATGGAACCTTCACACATATGTGTACAACTACAGAGGGAGCTAGTACATCTGAACAAGCTCAGTGCATTCAATTGACATGTCCCCCTCTGCTGGTCATGTTGAAGATTAAACTGAAAAATATAAACCTGCTTCCCTGCATTTAACATCTAACATGATCTGTTACTCTGATTGATTTTTTCTGATTTTATCCATCCTGTTGACTCCCAAAGAGAACCTCAGCATCTTCATCTCTGTTACCTCCATCTCTGCTTCCTGTCTCTGTATCAGTCTCTAAACCAATAACATGGTTGCTCTCACCACAGTCTTCTACACCTTTGCTTTAGTTCTTGCTAAAATTCCTTTTTTTTCACTTGATTTTTTCCTTCACCCATTCCAACCTGCTAGCCGCTCCTTTACATCTTTCCAACACTATTCTGAACTGTTGACCTAAAGTACTGAAAGCCCTCCACCGTCTTCACCTCTGCTCCCTATAAACTCAGCGTTCCTCTTCAGTTCTTCTCATACACAATCAGATACTATGTTGACCTGACTTCCATTCCTCTCGTTTCCACCCCCCTTTAGATGTTCCTCCACCTGCTCCCTGCTCTCACCACAGATCACAATGTCATCTCCAAACATCATGATCCACGTCTAACATCATCTGTCAGTTTATTCATCACCACAGAAACAAGAAAGAGTTCAAAGCTGATATGTGGTGCAATCTCACTTTAATTTAATATGTCTACTTTTAGTATCAGACTTAATCTATACTGGAGTTATTTTTGCTCATTAAGTTTAATGAAGCATTTTTGGTTTGTTATCTAAATAAAATCCTGATCTTCCTTACCCTTCTTCCTGAAACTTCAGAGAAAGAGAACTGACTTCTCATGTAATCTGGACATGACCAGCAGAGGGCGACATGTCACCTGACTGTACTGAGCTTATGCACTTCTGCCTCCTCTGTATGTGTGCACATATGTGTGGGTTCACCAATTAAAAACGTCTCTGATTGAGACACCCAAACAAGTGAATGTACAAAACAAAATAGAATTTAGACTCATCCTGAATCACAGATTGGAAATTCTCCCTTTAGCAGAGAAATTGAAATAAACTCTGCAGAACATCCTTGCAGCCTCCTGAAAGTGACTGTAATGACTCTCCACATGCAGACAAACTGAGACTGAAGAGTTTAAAGTTCACTTTGTGTTTAAGCAGATGCTCAGAATTAGAGATTATCATGAGATAGTCTATCTCCTAAATGCATATCCTCAGATTATATATTTTTTTTCTGTTGTTGAACTTTCCCTGCCTTTATTTTTTTTATTTATCCCTGTTCCTCATCACTTACTTCTTCATCAGCAGCCTGAACTGTAATCTTTAACTTTGTGCTGAGTGTGATATTTTCTCTCACTATTCTCTTGTTGATGTTTTATTA
>NW_023416982.1:0-4086 GCF_002922805.2 Oryzias melastigma | reverse complement strand
GCTCCTCCAACCTGCCAGGTTATTTCCACTTCCATGTGGCCTCCTAGTTCCTGTAGCAGCTGTCTTTGGTCAAAGCCTCCTGCCTCCACCGCCTGTCTGCTCCTTAGTTTATTGCTGTTTTCATCAAATAAACCTTCACTGAATTAACATCCAGTCTGGCTCTGCGTTGGGATCTGTCTACACACCCTGACAAATATTATACGTTAGCCGTTTAAAGACTCACTCCAATGAAAATGTGTTTTTTTTTTTTTTGTAGATTTTTCGTCATGGTGGAGGATGTATATAAAGTAAATTAAGATGGAAATTTTGAGTGTTTCTTAATTCAAGTCATTGTGAATCAGGAGCAGACAAAAAAATGCTGTTTTAAGAAACTTGAAATACTAACATAGAAGGTACAATAATCAGGTACAAACTTCCTGCTCTGCTCCGTTCTCATTCATCCACTTATAGAAGACTGGATCCATGAACGTCTTTGTTATCCTCGTCTGAGCTGGTATCTGGATGTAAACTGCATGGCTGGATATCTTTATCATCTTCGCCACTCTTGTTGCATCAGTAATGCTGGGTTTGAGAGAAGCTGTAAGCTGGTGGGCGTGAGTGTAAATGGATGGATGATGAAAAGAGGCGGGCTTACTCTGAGCGTACAGTCTCACCAACAACTAAGAGACAAATAAATAAAGAACTCCTGCTGCTCTGTGGAAACTCTCCTAAACCACACTGTTGTTTTTATTTATACTAAACACAGAATAATCATAATTAAAAGACCACTATAGGAACACCTTTACATAAGATCAAAAGATTATATTTGTTTGGTTATTATAGCATAATTAGAACTTAAAAACAAAAGTAAGAAAAGTTATTCAAAAGGTTAAAATACATAAAATGTAATTAAAGAAGAATTGTTTCAAAGCCTGACTATATAAGGACTCACTCTTCTTCTGCAGAGTTCAGTTCAACAAACAGCTACAGACCTGGTTGATGTTACTGTTGGAAAAACTCCAACAATCCAGAGAAAATCTCCACAAATTAAATTGATCCGTGAGTTCCTTTAGGATTGTATGTTAGGAAGCTTTAGGAAACTGTTACGATCAAATATGAAATAAAAAAACTGAGCAAAAATGGAAAAAAATGAAAATATTTGCATTCCAGCAAACACACAGCTGCTCTTATCAGCGCCCCCTACAGGTGAGACGTTTGTTCCATCAGACTGTTGGATGCTGCTGGTTCTGTGGATCTACAAGAAAACACAAAGATGTAGAATTGCTCAGTAACTGAGGATGAAGGATGGTCTGGATACAGAATCTACATCAACAAATTCAAGTTTCTATCAGGTTTAGATCATATTTCATCATTAAAGAACTAAATATAAACTTACCAAGTGCTGGTCCTTATTGAATTTCAGAGTAAAGCATCTCATCAGTAGAATGAGAGGATTTTCCTGTTAAGAAGATAAAATTGAATATGAATATAAAGGAAAAATAATAAAACAGTAAAGATGAATTACATGATTTACTTTATGAATTCCTGAGTTTCCTTTGCATCAGTTCTCAGTCACTTCAGTTCCAAAGATAAAGACTTGACTCACCTTTGTTTCTCTTCATCATCTGTGCATACAGCCGACTGCCATCTAAAAGAAAACAACATCCAGATTTTCTTGGTTGTCACAGCAAACATCCCAGAAGCTGACAGTCTGTCATTTCTAAAGACACACCTGCATGGATGGAGAACATGTTTCCATGTAGAGGCAGATCTTACCTGCAGACGCTCCTGTCTTCACATCAGAGTAAACTATCATCTCTGCTGGTTTCTGTCTCTTTTCTGTCAGAACAACATTTGATCAAACTCAACTGTTCAATAAATCTATCATAAATGTTGAATAAATTGATTTATTTACTCACTTTTCTTAGTGATGGCTTTAAGCTTGATTGAAGAATATGTCATCTTCCTGGATTCACCTGAAACATCAATCATTTATTATATTTTCTTCTGGTTTCATCTCAATTTAAATAAAATATTTTATTTTTCTTCTTTTTTAATGTCTGATAGAGAAAATCTGTCATGTTTGTACCACAGATCAATCATATAGATGTAAATGAACAGATAAATGTTTTAATCTTGACTGATTCTATCGTTCTACCTTTGTTTTCATCTTCTGGATCATTTTGAATCTCTTCAGGATCTCTGTATGATTCATACAGAGAAGATTCACCTAAAAAATGAATCACACAAAGACACAATCAACACTTTTCTAGGAACAAAATGTTTTCCATCAGTTTACAGATCAGACATCAAGACATGAAACTTTCATGTTCAGTTCATTTGTTCTGAAGTCAAATGTATGGAATAAATCCAGATCAGTCAAAGTTTAGAGTAACCATGAAGAAGAATGATGTCATTTCTGTGCTGAGCTTCATTGTGGTCTGCAGCAGTGCTCTGGTTATTAATGTGAGACCTGCTGGAAGAAATCAATAGAAATATATTATTGAAAATATATTCTCAAAGAAAATCTTTTGAAAAACGTTTATTAAAATAATAAACACAAACCTTTCCATGTGTGAATCTGGAAATGGAAAAAAATACATTTTAATAATAAATTATCTGGTATTGATTATCCTGAAATTATTATGAAAATTGCCCAAGAAAACAGTAACATTTTTCACCTCTTGATCTTTTGCAGAGAAACCAGATCATGAATAGAAAAATGACCAACATTACAGAAATTAGAGCAACAACCAACACAGGAAATGAGGATCTTTCAGGTCTGGATGTAGCTGTAAAAAAAAGAGTTGATAAATATATGTAAATATTATTAACTAAAGTATTTACAGTGAGATTAATAAAATGTTACAATAATAAATAGAGATCTACTGACATGTTACTGCCAACCAGCTCTGTGGAGATTCTTTTCCTGAGGACTGACACTTGTAGAAGCCTTCATGTGACTTTGACACTGCAGGGATGATCATCTCCACTCTGCTCTCACTTTGGATTAATGTGTCATTCTGATAGAAAAACACTTTAGAAAGAAGATTTTCTGTCCTCCACTTGCAGCCAAGAGTAACAGAATGTCCCTCAGTCACAGGATGGACAGGACTCAGCAGGATCAGATCATCATCTGGAAACATCCACATTCATCCTCATCACAGATCATCAGCACATGTTTGACATTGTCTGCTTCATTCTGCTTTGACATCCAGTTGATCATCTCAATCCAGATTCAAGTTGTGTGGAAGTGAAGCTCAACAAAGGAATCCAAACATGTTTCCACTCACTGTGTCCAGTGATGTTGACTGCGTTGCTGAAAGCTGATCCAGACTCACACCAGAACACTGCATTACTGGACTGGATCTTCTGAACATGACATGTTGATCCATTCATTGTTCCCCAGTCAGAACAGAATGACAGCAAGTCAGGAAGCAGAAAGCTGCCGACTCTCCACTCAGCAGAGTTTCCCTCACAGGTCAGTGAGAGCGAGTCAGAGGTGAAGTGTTGGACTCTGTCAGGACTCACTGAGAGAGACGCTGATGGATGAAGATCTGAACACAAACATGAGGAAGATCAGCACACTTTAGCTGGATTGACTAAAAACAGAAACCTTTGAAATGACTCAAGAATCCTGAGTCTGACCTCCAGACCAGACAAAGTGAGGTTGACTGTAAAGAGTGTAGACGTGTGGCTCTCCTCTTCCAGCTCTGCACACATATCCTGCTGTGTGTGTCTGTCCATGAATGATGTAGGAGTTGTCTGCAGTCCCTTTGGAGCTAGCAGGCAGCAGCTCATAGCTGTAAGAGCCAGACTTGTGTGATAGATCAGGAACAGCTTTATACCAGTAGAAGCTCCATCCTGCAGACACATGTTCAACCTCACAGCTCAGAGTCACTGAGGATCCAGGACTCAACCACCGTGGAGACACTCTCAGGACCGGCTCTGGTTTGAGCTCTGTTGGAGAGATATTATTAACCTTGATTCATGCATGTCATGTTCTTAGTTATGGAAAAATTTTATGTTTAAAATGTCTTTCTGTGCAGAACAAAAACAAATCTGCCAGTTTACCTGAAACAGTTAATTTGACAACTTTACTCCACT
>NW_023416981.1:63772-65901 GCF_002922805.2 Oryzias melastigma | reverse complement strand
CGTATTGTGATCTACCCTGACATTCCCAGCCCTTGACATGTAAAATAATTCTTAATTTTTCACTTGTGCAGGCCTAACTTTAACCTTGTCAAGAGTCAACCATGCAAAATGTGTTTGACCATTTCTTAAACTTCTGATCGGAATTGCAACATAAAAATAACGTTGCCCTCCACAACAGTGATCTAACCATTACAAAAGAGTACCCCTGTATTTTCTCACCCTTTATTGTTTCTACCATTTCTCTCCTTCAGATTCAGACCAGGTCAGAGAGCTTCAGGGTCTTTTAAACATTATTGGAGAGAGACATCAAGAAGTTTAACAACTGTAGAGGTCACAATATAATATGTCCTCTTAATTAACTAGTGGCTGTTTTTAGCTATGCCAAAAAATGTTGTTAATAAGCAAAATTTATCAGATGATATGTAATTCAAATCTCATGGTAGAATTATGCAGCTGCTCTGATAAAACTATAATATACTTCTAGCTTGAAGTGTAATATTTGTTTTGTGTCATTATCAATTAACTCATACTGGATTTTAATGTTCTTGTCTTGCAGCTTATGTCCTGAGGTGTGCGACTCTACCTGGTTGGAAACAAATTGAGGAGGCCAAGCTCAAAAAAGCATTTGTGAATAAGTGTAGGGCCAGAGCTGGTTGTAAAGAGTAGTCTGGGTACAAAACAACATTTTTACTGTTTTATATCTCTGTATTTTGTTTTGTTTTTATTTGTAAATAAAGTGTGAAGAGTTTACAATTTTAGCGTTATTTTTCCTCATAAATGGCTTTGGTAAGACATCCAAGAGAAATGATTTAGACGTGAAAGAGACAATAATGAGATCTCTTTTAGAGCTCATTCTTCTCAGACGCGTCTCATCAGTGTCTCAGATGCGTCTCATCTTGCTCCCTTTAATCATCCTTTAAAATAGCTGAGACAATTGAGATCAGAGCGAGACAACAATGAGATCTCTTTTAGAGCTAATCCTTCTCAGATATGTCTCATCAGCGTCTCATCTTGCTCCCTTTAATCCTCCTTTAAAATAGCTGAGACAATTGAGATCAGAGCGAGACAATAATGAGATCTCTTTTAGAGCTAATACTTCTCAAATGTGTCTCATTAGCGTCTCAAACCTGTCTCATCCTTTTCTCTTTAATCCTTCTTTAAAATAGCTGAGACAGTTTAGATAAGAGCGAGACTATTATGAGATCTCTTTTGTTTCTCCCACTTCTTAAGTCTTGCTCAAAAAGCTTATCTCAATTCATGCTCATTTGTCTCGTTGATGTCTTTGCTCATCTTTGCTTAAATCTTGCTCCTAAGGGTCCCTTTGGAGCAAGATGAGACAAGGATGAGACGCTCAAACTGATCTCAAACTTGTCTCAGGAGACGAGATTGAGCCACATTTGAGCAACAGATTTTTCCTATAGGAGCTAGCATATAGCTGATATGTTTGCTATAAGCTAAATCAGTTTGAAAAACCTAGGTAAATGCCAATTTAGCTAAAAACAGCTAGCATGTTGCTAAAAAAATAGACAAAATCCAATTAAGCTTTAAAAACCTGATTATGTCAAATTAGTCTAAAAAGCAGCATAATTTGAACATATGTGGTTCAATACTAAATTAGCAGAAAAAAATTGAATAATAGCTAAAATAGTTATAACAGCTAGCATATTGGTAAATATTAGCAGAATCTCAAAGTATGTTATAAATCTTGACTTGATGCTAAATTAGCTCTATGTTGCTATGAGTGAAAGAAGACAAAGGTTTGTAATTGCATGAAGTGTGATTTACTACATAAACCTGAATGATTATGTCCATAGAACTCATTGAAAATTTCTATACATTTAAATTTAAAGCAGCCCGAAAATGTATTTTAAACATGTGGGCAGAAAGACTTCTTTAAGTGCTTTGTTCAAAATCATCTGTTCATCTGTAAGAGCAATCAGAGCATCAAACTTTGAATTTTAAAGTCTGACAGCAATGAGCATGTCATGAGATCTGCAGCATTATCAGAATCAGTTAAACTAATACTCTGTAAGAGTGCAGGACACTCAGTGCAGCCATATGTAAAGCCCATAAGTTCTGGTTATGCATTTAAACTGGAAGAAACAACAATGTGATTTCTGGAAGTAGAC
>NW_023416981.1:63121-63378 GCF_002922805.2 Oryzias melastigma | reverse complement strand
TCGTTAACTATCAGAGCAGGAACTGTGAGGAGACCACAGAACCAATGCATTTCAATGAGGGTTACTACCTCCAAACAAATGTTCATATGTTCAAAACTCTTTCACTTATCAAAAATGTTGAACCCTTGTGAGAGCCAAAGGCTTTGGGTCATTATGTGTGAAAGTTTCATGTTTGTAAGTTCAATTATGTTTTATTTTAGCTTTTACTGTGTTTTTTTGTGTATTTTGGAGTTTAGGTAATATTTAATGAACGTGAT
>NW_023416981.1:55782-56440 GCF_002922805.2 Oryzias melastigma | reverse complement strand
AACCATTCAACTGGCTGCTTATGCTGGTGGCATTGTTAAAGTTCTAGTGGGGCAGATAACAAGACCTATTCTGCAAAATGTGATACAAGCATGAAATTTGGCATGGTGGTTCTCTATTGGGTACTTGTCAAATCTGCTCGACTGGCCATTTGAAAATCCAAGATGGCGGCCATTTTTCAAGATGGCCGCCAAAATGACCTTTCGAAGCCAATTATTGTCATAGAATCAGCATCAACTTGGTCGATTTGAGTGATCTTGGTGTCTAATCCTATGTTTTTAGGTATGCTGAATCTAATTTTTCTAGATTTGATAGCTTTAGATAAGAATATCTTATCATTTTGGCCATTTGAATTGATTTTAACTGATTTATCATGTGTTTCCGTATTATTAGTGCACATATAACATCAACATGAGGAGGTGTCATGCGTGGAGAGATTAAACATCCAATAGTGGCAGGTACATAACAACAAAACATCACATTAACACACAATTTGTTTATTTACAACAAATCAAAAGAACATGCATTGATAACACATTATTAAGAACACATTCCGCATGGATGCGGACGGCATAATCTTGAAACAATAATACTGTAACATAATACTGCAACATAATAATACTGTAACATAATAATACTGTAACATAGTAATACTGTAAA
>NW_023416981.1:53423-55671 GCF_002922805.2 Oryzias melastigma | reverse complement strand
TTCCTTGTTTTGGCAAAAACAGACATCCCAACATACACGGCAAGTGGTGTCTCTCTGTCTTCGGGATCCTGCCTTGAACTTGGCAAAACAGTTATACTGAAGCAGTTGTGCCATAGCCAGATCAGACTTTGATGCGCCATATTGGAGTTGTGACTTGATGTCTGCTCCATGCTCAATCATGCAAACAAATTGAAGCAGAGATGGCGGAACAGTCTCTTCGGGACATCAATCATGAGCTGTGCTGTTGCATTGTGATTTATGCTGAAGCATTTCACGTCTTATCATCCCAGCAGCCTTTGCAAGATGAATTGCCTCTCCATATTTGTTTGCTTCTGCAAGGATTGACCCTACATCTTTCTTAAAGGCCAGTAGGATATCACGCCCTGGACGCTGTGCTTCTAGCTCAGGGATGTGCAAAAGCAACTGGTCTTTCAAATGGGTAGAGTGAACATCTGGGGTGTCAATGCCAAGCTGTTCGAGTCTCTCCTTGTAGAGCTTACACAGATCGCTGAGTCGGAAAATGGGCGGATCTAAACTCTCACTTGCAGCTTTTGTATCCATGATGTATGTCACCAATTCAGAGAAAGCAATTGGATGGGCCTGCTCATTGCTCATCTCTCTAGCTGTCTCAAGCTCTTTAGCACGCAGGTAAGCTCGTTCTCGATTGTATAGGGCTGCCAAGTATGCACCATGGTACTTGAGTTCCTGTGTAACAACATCTCCAGCACTTAATTTAGCTAGCAACCTTCCATCATTGAGATTTGTTGCACAGTCATTGACTCTCTTGTTAAGTTTCATGGTCATTGCTTCTCTCAGGTCACCCAGGTCTGGGTATTCTAACTGTTTGGCATCTGACATTCTCCGTGGTATCTTGCAGCTGCTGCCACTACTACAACTGCTCTCACCTCCATCAGTTGCAGGGGCTGCCCTTTTCTCAGCCCTTTGTAACTTGGTGTTGTTGAACAGGAGCCTGCAACTCACGAGATATTGAGCATTGTTTTTTCTCAAGGTTGCCTCTATCCCAGTACCATCATCAAGCCTTGTGGGGTCAATCTGGACTGGCAACTGATTGATGGCAATCAAATAAAATTTGATTGATTGATTGATGTTCCTCCCCAGGAGGCTATACCCATCTTCTACCCTTCTAGCAGGATTTTCATGTGGGGATGTGAGACATTCATTTATTTCTGTTTGACATAGGCAACACTTGTTCCAGTTGGTCTGCCAAATAATTGTAGATATGGTGCCTGAAGCCATACTGTTGACCAGGGTCGAGGGTTGATCCTTTTACTACCCTGTTATGTATCATGGGTACTTTCTTGTATGGGATACAGCTAGGTTCATGCAAAAGTTGTAGCCCTACACCTAGCCCGATCGTTCATCCAATGCCATCTAAGTCCTGTGCGATCTGTACACCTTCCAGATAATTTGGAACCCCAGTATCCTTGGCTCGGCTATCCCGCGCTGGCAGATCCTGTTGATTCAGGTGCGGCTACTTAACTGATGTGGGGTAGGCTAAGTAGCATTTGGGACACTAAGACAGTCTGAAGTAACTCCAACCTAGCTGGCATTGAAGCCCATGCTGGGTTTCACAGCAGTAATTGTCACCAGTGTGCCCTAGTAGTGCCCGACAACCACTCATGGATGACTTAATGGAAGAATGATGGATGAATCACTTCATTAACATGACTTCATTATGACTTCATTAACACAAATTGGAGCTAGACCCACTCCATCACACACAGAGGTGTGACTCTCTGTGTGCTACCCTCACCTAGTTTAGCCCGTGAGCCAACACGGGGTACCGGGGTGTGGCCGTTGCACTGCAACTTCTTGGAGCCATAGGTGAGAGTTAGGCAAGTAGCAAGGACCAGTGCCATAGTCCATCCATGGGATGTGGCTGACTGCTGAAACAAAGGTACTACCTCTACTACTACACCCTACACCCCACAAACTAACAAAGTAACATGCATAGCTGTATACAAGTATCTGATATGGACATGCTCTGCACCTAGTACAAAATACTAGTAGCCAAACACCATTTACATACCAATAATAGAGAAAAATGACTAAAAGCTTTCAGTTTAGGGTGTTAAAACTAGAAAAATTAGATTCAGCAGGCCTAAAAACATAGGATTAGACACAAAGATCACTCAAATCGACCAAGTTGATGCTTTTCTATGACTATAATTGTTTTTGGAAGGTCATTTTGGCGGTCATCTTGAAAAATGGCCGCCATCTTGGATTT
>NW_023416981.1:52980-53343 GCF_002922805.2 Oryzias melastigma | reverse complement strand
TTCTGGTAAGCCCAGCTCTGCTCACTCTAAGTGATCTTGTTACCCACTCTAGATTCCTCTCAAATCTTTGAAAAATCCCGAAATTGCCTGATTTCAAACAGCAGTAGTTTAAAAACTGTAAGGAATATCCACAAGAAAAGTAATACCTGTACAAACAAGGTCCCCCACTACATTTTAAAGTTGGAATGGTGTCTGTAGCTCAAAAATTGTAGGAGGAGATACATTTCAAAAACAGTGAAAAACTGATGAGGAGAAGCAGACTTCTATTTGACTTACATTATAATTTATTTTTAAACAACTTTAATTATTTCAAAAACTATAAATAATTGCAGAATTATTTAAAAACTACCAGAAAGTCCACAA
>NW_023416981.1:39383-52595 GCF_002922805.2 Oryzias melastigma | reverse complement strand
AGAAAAGTAGCAAAACACAGCTCACCATCACAAATAGAGCAAAGAACATCCTTAAAACACCACAATTTTTTAAAACAGGATAAGCGATAAGTCAGTCTGAAGAATGAAAAGTCCCACTTCAGCCTGGAGCGGATATTCTTACGTAGAACTAAAACCGCATCAGCAGTCTGTTCACCTGCGATCTTCTGTTTCCTGCTGACGTGAATTGCAAGTTTGGCTTCACCAACAAGAAAATTTAACAGTAGCCACTTCTCTTTGGTGTCCTTCCTGTATCCAAATCCATAAATAAAACAACGTCTCAAAAAAACCACATCAAAAAGAGCAAACACAGACGTTAAAAGAGTGAAGAGTTCTGAAAGCCTCTCACACTCATTAAAAACATGAAAAATCGTCTCCTTCAAGTCACAAAAAGGGCAACGGTCAGAGACAGTGGGGTTAAGAACAGAGATAAAAGAGTTAGAAGCTAGAGCACCATGTAGGATCCGCCACTGGAGATCTCCAGTTCTCTTCCTTATAGGAGCTTTGTAGAGAACTCTCCAATGCGGTCCAGCCTCTCCTCCACTGAAGCGATCGGTCCACGCACAGGGAAGACGGTTCTGCAGCTTCGTCCTGTTCAAAACCTTCACACAGTTGATGTATAACGTCCTCCTGTCTGCACAGTGAAGCGTCAAGCTGTTGGGGTTGAAGGGCTGAAGCAGTTGTCCATCAAGATCACCCAAATCCGGGCTCAGCCACACCTCCGGATAGAGTCCATCACAGATAAGCGCAGCAGTCCCGCTGCAGTGTTGGACCAAAAGCCTCTTCTCCCTCGCATCCAGCCGTCCTCTCCAGCGGTCCAGGAGACGTTGTCCCATCCTGGCAGATTGAAGACCCAATGCAGCACACAGAGAGGAGACGTCCGTCAGTTCGGGTCCTGCTGCCGTCACCAACTGATCCAGAGTCACAACTCCTGACTTGCGAAGGGTCAGCNCGTTTGGACAAAAACCGGTCAAATTTCAGCTCGAGGAAGATGGGGAGTATTATATGATTGGATCGGAGGTTGGTCTATTTCTGTTGATTGTTTCTTTGGGTTTTTTTTTTCTTTTATTCAGCTCGATGGCAGTTCCGGAAGCTGCTTCACATAGCTATGATCAAGGCTCTCACAAGAAAAGAATTCGTGTCCAAATCCAGTGACTTCATGCTGTGAGCCTCGTCAGAATAAACCTCGCCGTTGTCTGGGTACACACTTTATGAAAACCGAATCTCCTCGTCAAAGTCATTGATTTTCTTATCGCAACTAGGCGATCACTAGCACGCTAGCTAACGCGATTTCTCCGTTTAATTGAAACAAAGAAAAGTTTCATAACCGGCTCATTTCTCTCTCTCTCTCTCTTCTACATTGCTCGTAAAAAATACAATCTTGCTTGGTTTTAGACGACAGCTTTATGTCTAAGAAATGTTCTTCCCGACGAAACCAAACAAGTCCCATCTGACTGGAACAACACATTTTCCTTCTGGCCCTCGAGGGTCTTCTGATGCTGACATCGATCCAGCTCATTGCTTTGCGACCAATTTGGCCTTGGCCATTTAAAGTACCGAGGTGAAGTTAGTTGGATATTGGATATTCGACAGACATTCGCTCTGGGCATAGTTAGGGACCGTTAACAAATTAAAGTTTTACCATCAGCAAATAAAGGTTTTTCTTCAATAGCTTCTATGTTTTTATACTTAATTGGTCCTAATCACTCTAGAATAACAAAGTTAGCTCTGACCTATTGGGGTCAGCAATTTAGATTCATTTTGGATGCTTTTTCCTTTTTTAGTCATTTTCTTTACTGTAAATTTAAGGGCTTCTATGTTTTTATCCCTACTTGGTCCAAATCACTCTAAAATATTAAAGTTTGATTAGATCTATCGGGGTCAGCAATTTAGATTGACCTTTGATGCTTTTTCTATTTTTAATCATTTTTTTACTGTAAATGTACGCGTTTTTCTTCAATAGCTTTCAGGTTTTCAAAACTAATTGGTCCAAATCACTCTAGAATGTTAAAGTTAGCTAAGATCTATCGGGGTAGGCAATTTAGATTCACTTTGGATGCTTTTTCCTTTTTTAGTCATTTTTTTACAGTAAGTTTGCGCGTTTTTATTCAATAGCTTTCAGGTTTTTATCCTCAATTGGTCCAAATCACTCTAAAATATTAAAGTTTGATTAGATCTATCGGGTCAGCAATTTAGATTCACTTTGGAGGCTTTTTCTATTTTTCGTCAATTTTTTACTGTAAACTTATGCGTTTTTCTTCAATAGCTTTCAGGTTTTCATAACTAATTGGTCCAAATCACTCTAAAATAGTAAAGTTTGATTAGATCTATCAGGGTCAGCAATTTAGATTCACTTTGGGTGCTTTTTATATTTTTTGTCAATTTTTTACTGTAAATTTACGCATTTTTTTCAATAGCTTTCAGGTTTTTATCCCTAATTGGTCCTAATTTTGAACTCTTCCCGGTATTAGTTAAAGCCTTAAAAATATTACTCAGTAAGTCATACTATCCCATGTCTAATAACCTTTAAGCTGTTGTGCCAAAGACGTTTAAAAATATGTACACTGAAAGTTTTCAATAAGTTATTACATCCAAAGTGAATCTAAATTGCTGACCCAATTAGATCTTAGTTAACTTTAATATTTTAGAGTGATTTGGATCAAGTAGTTATAAAAACCTGAAAGCTATTGGAAAAAAAACGCGTCCATTTACAGTAAAAAAATGACTAAAAAAGGAAAAAATCATCCAAAGTGAATCTAAATTGCTGACCCCGAAAGATCTAATCATACTTTAATTTTTTAGAGTGATTTGGACCAATTAGTTATGAAAACCTGAAAGCTATTGAAAAAAAATGCGTAAATTTACAGTAAAAAATTGACAAAAAATAGAAAAAGCCTCCAAAGTGAATCTAAATTGCTGACCCCGATAGATCTAATCAAACTTTAATATTTTAGAGTGATTTGGACCAATTGGGGATAAAAACCTGAAAGCCATTGAATAAAAACGCGCAAACTTACTGTAAAAAAATGACTAAAAAAGGAAAAAGCATCCAAAGTGAATCTAAATTGCTGACCCCGATAGATCTTAGCTAACTTTAACATTCTAGACTGATTTGGACCAATTAGATATAAAAACATAAAAGCTATTAAAGAAAAACTGGTAAATTTACAGTAAAAAACTGACAAAAAATAAAAAAAGCCTCCAAAGTGAATCTAAATTGCTGACCCCGATAGATCTAATCAAACTTTAATATTTTAGAGTGATTTGGACCAATTAGTTATGAAAACATGAAAGCTATTGAAAAAAAATGCGTAAATTTACAGTAAAAAATTAACAAAAAATATAGAAAAAGCACCCAGAGTGAATCTAAATTGCTGACCCCGATAGATCTGGGTTAACCTCAATCTTTTAGAGTGATTTGAATCAATTAGTTATAAAAACCTGAAAGCTATTGAAGAAAAACGCGTAAATTTACAGTAAAAAATTGACGAAAAATAGAAAAAGCCTCCAAAGTGAATCTAAATTGCTGACCCCGATAGATCTAATCAAACTTTAATATTTTAGAGTGATTTGGACCAATTAGGGATAAAAACCTGAAAGCTATTGAATAAAAACGCGCAAACTTACTGTAAAAAAATGACTAAAAAAGGAAAAAGCATCCAAAGTGAATCTAAATTGCTGACCCCGATAGATCTTAGTTAACTTTAACATTCTAGAGTGATTTGGACCAATTAGCAATAAAAACCTGAAAGCTATTGAAAAAAAGCGCGTAAATTTACAGTAAAAAAAATGACTAAAAATACAAAAAACACCCAAAGTGAATCTAAATTGCTGACCCCGATAGATCTGAGTCAACTTCAATAATTTAGAGTGATTTGGATCAATTACTTATAAAAACTGACAAAAAATAAAAAAAAGTCTCCAAAGTGAATCTAAGTTGCTGACCCCGATAGGTCAGAGCTAAATTTAATATTCTAGAGGGATTTGGACCATTTAATTATAAAAACATAAAAGCTATTGAAGAAAAACTTTAATTTGTTGACGGTCCCTAACTACGCCCAGAGCGAATGTCTGTCGAATATCCAATATCCAACTAACTTCACCTCGGTATTAAAAGTGTGGTCATCTGAATTACAAAGTATTACATGCTTGTTTGTATGTGCTACATTTTTAACAAATGTACTTCGGACAGCAGTATGACAGCCGTCAGTATGTAAACGTGTGTGTTTATGGAAGAATGGGACCGTGTCTGTCCAGTGATTTGGATCTTGTAAGAAGGAAGTTAAACACTCCTGAAGTATATGCCATTTTCCATGTCAAGTAACATCATCCTGTTGCAGAGACTTTAATGAGTAATGTGAGAAAACCAAGTCTAAATTACATTTTATATAATCAGGACTTAAGTCTAATCATGGGATATACCATCATGCTTTTTCCTTTTCTAACTATTGAAAATATCAAGATATGTTTATTTTATTAAAAAATGTGTCATTATTTAGTCTTCATTAGGAATGAATACTAGAACAACCTCTTTATCTGACTGTATTTATATACTTAAAGACCTTTGCTTTTGGACAACAAATAGTTTTGGTTGTGATTTAGCTTCAAACGGATAATAATGTCTTTTAAACTTTTTCTGATAGTAAGCAGCCCTGATGGTACATTCCATTTTCTTAACAGTTTTGCTGGGTTATCTGATTAATTTGTATAAATTCAGTGGCTGAAATGAACACTTGAACAGACTCAGACAAAATGGCAACCGGGCTAAAAGAGTGAATACTTACTTCTGGTGTTTGCATTTAGAACAGCAAAGCTGACAGCTGAACGCTGTTTGACACAATTTTACATGAATAATAAAAGGTAACCTTACCAATTTCAACAGACAAATATAAAAAAATATTTATTCTATGAATGTCCTGCTGAACTGTATTTTCATTTCCTGTCTTAGATTCTAAGATTCTGTCTTGGATTCACAAATCTAAATACAAATTTGAATAATCCTTCAATATTTTAGATTTTATTGAAACTATTGACCTTTCATTTGAGCAGATAATATTCTAAGGGTTTCTATTTTGGCTGATGTTATTTGCACTTTTTTTTAAGTGTGATCAAGCTGATAGAAATTCATGATAGCCACATTTAAGACCTGCAGCAAAGACATTCATTGCTGCATTTGCCTGTCCACATTTTAAATCTCTTACAAGGATACATCTATTTGCTGTTCTACTGGATATTTTAGATAATTGTAAAAAGAGGGGAAAACTAATACAACCAGGTCATTTCTAAAATAAACATTGTAGGAATTGTAAAACATGTAAAACAGGGATGGTTTGGTTCAATGAAAATCTTCAGAGCATCTATCGAGCCGCGTACTTTCAGGTTTCAAAATAAGAGTGGCAAAGTAAAAAAAAAAAAGTAAATCTCTGGGCGAATGTATTTTATAACATTACATTGAAATAGTCACTTACCTATTTGTTTGCAACATTTTCAATGAATTTGATCATTTCATACCTTTATTTTCCAGGAGATGTGACACAGTTATGAATAAAAGCAAGGAGGATTGACCTTAAAACCATGGCTGAGCTAACTAAGGGAAACTTTTAACTGGTCAGAAAAGATCTTCTGCAGCTCCATGCCTCATTGCCAAAGCTATTGCTAGTGGGGTTAACTGGGTAGGACATTTATACAATAAATATTGTACACATTTCGGTTACATTTGGTTAGGTTAACTTTTATTATTTATGTAAAATTACTACAGCTGTCAGATTTGTCGCGTTAAAAACGCATTCATCTGACATGTGCTTGACGCCGACAATTTTTTTGACGCATTAATCGCGGATTTTGTCATATCCATACCGCGCGCGCGGGCGTCCCGCCCTCTAACTCACCAGCTGCTCTCACTAGATCACGGGCGGGTCTCCAAGCACCGAGCTGCTAGCTAGAACCAGCCGGCGCTAGGACCTGGAGAACTCCTGCACCCTAACCCGGCTCGCGTCCAGTACCACGTCTGGTGGTACCAGCTCGCGTCCGGCGCCGCGTCCCGAGAGCTGCGGACCCCCGACGTTCCGAACAGCAAGCGCACCGGGGGACGTTTTAAATGTTCTGGAGGTTTAAGCGTGATCCAACCCCAGCATAGCTGTCTGTCTGCCGGCATATTCATCGTGAGCTCCGCTGGACACGTCGTGTGTTAAATTGTTAAACTGTTAAATTCCACATTATTTTCCTTTAAAAAAAAGGCCACATATTAATTTGCGATTAATCACGAGTTAACTCAGGACACTGCGATATCGCGATTAAAAATTTTAATCGCCTAACGGCTCTAAAAATTACCTTAAACAGCATTCAGCTGTCAGCTTTGCCGTTCTAAACAATAGACGCCGGAAGCGACTTTGCACTTGACCAGCGATGTGTGACATCATGTGAAAAGGGTCTATTACTCTTTCATGGATAAATAAATGAATGAATGAAGTGTGTGTCCAGTTTGTCTAGTTTTTCTTTTTTCTTTTTTTTTTTAACAAATAAAACACAACAGTTAGTTTTAGGACTTTAACATAATCTCAGTTTATAGAAAGTGAAATAAAACTCATGGTTTACAGAAATTATCAGCTTTTTTTTTAGAAAGCCAAAAGCCATAATGAAGAGACAATAGAGGTAGGAACCCTACATTTTCGACACTTCTATCAAGAAGATATATTAACCTAGGAAATAGAATTTATGTAGATGTGTCAGGAAAAAACAACTGGAATCTGTTCTTTCTCGTGTAATGTCTGCATAGGTTTTTATCACAGTTCTTTATCTTTATTATTTTGAAATATTTCCTCCACTGAGGTCTTTTAACAAAGATCTTTATCTAAATGATAATCCTAAATCAAAATGTTCGCATTGGTTTAGATTAAATATGTTTATGTTCTTTACTGAACGTCTTCTGAAAGCTTCTGTGTTTCTACAAAACTGGGTGGAGAGGTCAACCTTCTGATGGGCGGATCTCCGGTTTAGTTCTCATCTTCTCCACCAATGTGTCCAAGTGTCCTTGAAAGACACTGAACCTCACGTTGTTCCTGGGGGTTGAGGTTGATGCAGTGTAAGGCAGTGGAGCTGCCATCAGTGTGTGAAGGTGTGTGAATGGGACTGTGACTGTATGTAACTTGTCATTTAAGATGAGATATGAGAGTTTAACCCTTATGTCTTGTAAATTGCTTTGAGCACTCTCACTTGACAGCAAAAAAGCCTTCACTGGTTTGTATCCTAGCTTTCTTTTCTGTGAGGGGTTTTCATGTTCACCTTTTGTGGATTTTCTCTGGACACTCCAGCTTCCTCCTGCCATCCAGGTTGTTCCCACGCTTACCTGACAGTATCCAGCATCCCTGTGACCCCAAAAGAGATTGGAGTGTGTTCTGATGGATGGTTCTCATGTTGTCATGGTCTTCAAATAATGCACACACAGTTACTTAGTCAGCCTGTGATAGAGTCTTTCTAGAAAAGACTTGGGTCAGCCTTTCTGAATTGAAAAACTCGTGTTGTTCAGCTCAAACAAGTAGCCCCAGTCAATGAAAGTAAATACTGGTATGCTTTATTGTTTGACTTTATAACTGTATACATATACTTGGTTACTTGATGTTTTAAAAGTTTTTGTAAACTTTTTTTGTTACTTAGGTAGCAAGTGCTTAGTTCAGGGCTGCCCAATCTGGGTCTTCAAGATTTACCACTGCCTTTTTTTCAGCATTCTTTTTCCCTCCCTGCTGCTGATTCAAGTTTGTCCATGTTCTGATTGGCTGAGGAGCACTCATCAAAATAATCTGCAGTATAAAGTAGAGGGAGTGCAGACAGGGTAGAGCTCAGTGGGCTAAGTATAGGGTTTGCACACAGGGGACCTGGGTTCGATCCCCGGGATGTCCACTGATCTCCATCCAGATTGGGTACTTGGGCAAGACCTTTGACGCTGCTGCCTAACTGGGTCCCTGTGCCCTTCAAGTACAGGGTTGTGTCAGGAAAGGCATCCGGCGTAAAATGGGTACTGTTTCGCTATGGCGACCCTATAATAGGATAATAGGATATGCCGAAAGGTGAAGAAGAAGAAGTGCAGACAGGGTAGTAGATCTTGAGGACCAGGATTGAATAGCCCTGACTTACAGCTTCTAATAAGCATGTTTTCTTTGGAATATGGTGGCAGATGTTTTACAAGTTTTCTGTGGTTTTTGTGTGTTCAGGTGGGAAATTACCTACGAATGTTTAGAGGTTCACTGTACAAAAGATACCCGTCATTATGGAGAAAACTGGCAACGGTAGATGAACGCAAGAAAATAGTGGAATCGTCACACGGTCAGTAGAGGGGAATATTTATTATAAAATGAAGCCGGGTTAGGCTTGCCATCCACCCCACTTTAAAAATATAAGGTTGCTAAATGTTGAAATTCAACTTTTTAGGTCTTACTGCTACAGTAATAGTTTACAAGTAAAAGCTGAGAATACAAATGAATATTCTCTTCATTTTGGCTGTTTTTTGTTAGAAGTCTTTTTCTTTCTCTTGGAGAGAATTCATCTGCTTGCATGATACACGGAGAACTCTGGAGAAAGGTGTTGCACCTTCTGAACATCACGGCATATATATGTTTTCTGCCTTTAAGACCACGATTACACTCAACTGGCCACCAGTGTGACGCTGCTGAAGGCCTCCGAGGTTGAAGAGATCTTGGAAGGAAACGATGAGAAGTACAAAGCTGTCTCCATCAGCACAGAGCCCCCCGCCTACCTCAGGTGCCCCAAACACTAACCCCGGGCTTACACCGCTAGCGTCAAGGCTTCGTTGCGTCGCGGGAGTGGACTAGCTAGAGCCGATGGCTTACACTGGCTGCTGCTCCAGCAACATCCTGTGAAAGCTCAGCCCAGACAGAGTAGTGCTGGATCTCTATGATCAGCTTCTCCTCGTCCATGGTTATGACTGACAACGCTATTCTGCAACACACTTTGAGTAACACGTAAATTACGTAATGTTTACGACACGCTGAAACCGGCGAGTTCAGCAGAAAGTTTGTTTTATTTTGAAAATATACCGCATACGCTTTAAATTCGCTCGCGTGGTTTCCGGTTTAAGTCGTGAATAGCCCCAACTTCACAGAAAGTGATGACGATCAGCTGCGGTGTCCGTCAAAATTTGAACCAAACGAAACGGATTCGCAGAGACGCAGAGGTCAGTCTGCAGACGCAGGACGTGAACGCCTGCAGTGGAAGTTTCTCTCGCACTTTTAATGTTACGAAAAGACTACGGCGCACGCAACGGAGCCGTGACACTGGCGGTGTAAGCGAGGGGGAATGCAACAAGGAGGCATGCATTTGTGTGTGCATGTGTGTGTTTTTGGTTTTTTTTTTTTTGTGTGCAAAGTCTTGAAGGTTTGAAGCAAATTTTTTATGCAGATCATTAGAGTCATGACAATGTAAAGAATGAAGAGAATTTATCTGTCTATAGGGAGCAGAAAGCAAAGAGGAACAGTCAGTGGGTTCCCACGCTGCCCAACAGCTCTCATCATCTAGACGCAGTTCCTTGCTCCACCACCATCAACCGCAGTCGACTAGGTCGCGATAAGAAGAGGACTTTCCCCTTGTGGTGAGCTGCAGGTCCTTCTCTCTTTATTCACTGTTTCTGTATGAAGTGATGCACAGAAACAAAACTTGATGATTGACTCACAGTGAGAAAAGCCTGGTTCAAATCCCAGTTGGGATATTTCTGTGTGGAGTTAGCATGTTCTCCCTCTGCATGTGTGGGTGGTCTCCAACCAGCTGGAGACCTGTTCAGCGTTTCCTCCACCTTTGCCCAAAAATAGCTGGGTTGGCTTTGTGACCCAAAAGCAATCCAGAGGATGAATGAATGATCAAAAACAGTTCATGCTATTTTTGAGATGTTAGACTTTGGTCTGATTGTGCTTCTCACTTGTGCTGTGCTCATTTCACCCAATCCTTTCAAAATATAAGCCCTTTAAGCAGGGGTGCCAAACTCATTTTGGTTCAGGGGCCACATTCAACCTGTCTGATCTCAAGTGTGCTGAACCAGTAACGTAATAGCAACATATCAACTTGTCTCTTTGTTTTGTTTTGTTTTTCAGTTAAAAAAAATGCCTCAAACATTTTTATTATTTTCATTATTAGAGCTATTAATATGATCTTTTTGACAACACAATTTTGGTAATTATGGTGTCTCACCTGATAATTTTATAGCAACTTAACAGCGATAAGACTAGTAGGGAACCTTACTGCATCTTACCCAGATGTGCTGCATGCTTGCAAAGAAATGCTGTTTATTTCTGGATCTCTTGTTCTGCCCCTTTGCCCCCCAATGCACTGCAGCCATTTTTTTAAAGAACCATAACTTGACCCAGGAATGTGCTAGAAACTTGCTTTTTCTTTCAACATCCTTATATTGTTTTCTCTCCACGACTGGGGTGGATTAAACCATCAGACAGGCCAGATGCGGGCCAGATGTTTGACACCCCTGTTTTAAAGGTATGCTGATGAAAAGTCAAATATTTCTCTAGACTTTTACCTTCTAAAAGTCAGGATTTGGATGAAGCATTACTTGGTCTTCTGGAAAAAATTGTTACAGTCAAAGTCCCCCTTCGATGAAAATCCTGTTTTTTGACTTTTTAACATGTCTGTGGGGCATTTTTATTTGAAAGAGAACAAATGTAACTAGAAAACTGCATTTCCTGTGGAAATACCTTTAATTACAGATTTGATAAAGGTGGTTGCTTTATTGCATAATTTTTAACTGAAGAAGCTGAAGTTTACCATAAGTTGCAGAAAAATTGCAGAAATCAGCAATGTTGTCAATAAATGGTAAATTGCTGTGGAAAAACAATTTGCAGAAGTGATTACAGAAATAAGTAATATTATCAATGAATGGCAGGAATATGTTGGATTGTGAAAATCTATTTTTTGCAGAAAAATCAAATCACTATTTGCAGAAGGAATTGCAGAAGAAAGCAATATTGGCAGTATATACATTGCACAAAAACAGAAATTGAAAAACACACAAGTATACTGAAAAATCCAGGTTAGTTGAAAACCAGTTTAAAGACAGCAGAACAGTCCATAAAAAGCAGAACGAGTACATGTTTGAATTTTTTGAATACCACAACCAAGGCAGAAATTAGTGAAAATACCAAATGATATAAAAAATTGCTAACATGTATCTAAAATATTAGCTTAATTCAAAATTAGCCTAAAAAACATCAGTGGATGCTAAATTAGCCACAAATGCTATCATGCTCATAAAATATTATCTAAACTCCAAGATACACTGAAAACCCATAGTAAAAGCTAAAGAAGCCTAAAATTCTAGCTTGTAGCTAAAATACTAGCTTAATTCATAATTTGCCTAAAAAACATCAGTAGATGCTAAATTAGACACAAAAGCTAGCATGTTCCTAAAATATTAGCTAAACTCCAAAGTACCCCGAAAATCCCCAGTAAAAGCTAAAATAGCCAAAGACCATACGTCCGATCAGAATAATTCCTTCAGTTTTGTAAACCTCAGAATCATAAGAATTTAGAAATATGTTTTATTTGTGTCAAACATAACATTTTTGTGAAAATGATCTGAAGTGAGAGGAGTTCATCCTTCCTGTCATCACCTCAAAATCCTATGTTAACAAATGGGAAAATGGCAATTTGACATGTTTCAAACAAATGTCTATATCTTTAAAACTGCTTCAGATATCAAAACAGTTGAACCCTTGTAAGAACCACGAGGTTTTCGGCTATCATCTGTGTAAGTTTCATTTTTCTATGTTCAAAGGTGCTCTCACAATGGAAATTTAAAAACAGTCCACAACATAAAAAGTGTTCGTGTTCTGAACAATGGGAAAGTATAGGCGTTTTGGGTGGACTTTGTCTCAAACTTGGGGCTCTTGCGAAAAAACTGCTCAACCCATGACTTTGGGGGTGATTTTAAACGAATCTAAACAAAAATTCAAACATTTTGGTGAAAAAAATTGTGACTCTACGACAAACGACTCAGGAGTTACAGCGATTTGTTCAGAAAAGTTTTGTCTTTAGAGAAATCCTCTAAAGAAAGGCCTGAGTGATGAGTGATGACGTCACACGCTGTAGCAACTGTCAAAATCGGCCCAAAAGTCCAAAATTGCCTGATTTCAAACAGCTGTAGTTCAAAAACTATAAGAGATATCCACAAGAAAAGTAATACCTGAATAGCCTCATCCCTCCACTGCATTTTAAAGTTTGAATGGTGTCCGTAACTCAAAATTTGTAGGAGGAGATACATTTTAAAAAACAGTGAATTTTAAGCACTGTCCCCATTGACTTCAATGTCATTTTAAATTTGAAAAACTTAAAAAATTTCAACAACTATAAAAATTTGCAGAATTGTTTAAAGACAGCAGAAAAGTCCACAAATAGCAGAACAAGTACATTTTTTAATTTTTAGAATAGCATAAAGTATGCAGAAGTTAAAACTGCAGAAAATGTGGAGTTCCTGAAGAGATTTTAAATGCATTTCAATGGGAAAAGTTGGATCAATTTTGTTAAATTGCTGAAAAACAAAAAGTTGCAGAAGAGATTTCAGAAGAGAGCAATAATGTCCTCAATAAGCTGAACATTTTGATACTTGAATGACAAAAAACAGATGAAGTATGCAGAAGATATGGATCGCTGAAAAACGTACGGAAGAAAACAGAAGAACAATAGTTTGCATACTGCAATCAAACTAATAAAAAAGAACAATATTTTGATTGCATACTGCAATCAAACGAACTAGATATATAGCATTACCTGCAATAATGCTAGTGTGAATGCTGGAAGCTGAATTTGGCTGCTGATGATACTGAAATTTACAGCTGAAATCACTTAAGTTAATAGCGGAAAATAGGGCTGGGCGATATGGCAGAAAAATAAAATCACGATTTTTTTAAATTTTATTTCACGATTTCGATTTTATCACGATATTTTTAAAATAAATTCAAATTTAATTATATTGATTTTAGTTGAAAGAAGTAAACATATTTTTGAACAAATATTTACATTTATTTGAATTAAATAGTTATCTATTAAGATTAATCTGTAAATATTGCAAGAATTGCATCTTCTTCTACTACAGATAATGCATTGCTGTCAAATGAACAGCTTCTAAATATCAGTGAGTTTAAATTTTTCCTTTGTGCTAAAATCCATAAAACAGAGCTTGTA
>NW_023416981.1:21996-38723 GCF_002922805.2 Oryzias melastigma | reverse complement strand
GCTTTTCGTAGAATTTCGCGATATAACGATATCTTAAAAATGACATATCGTCAGCTTTGGAGATCGTACGACGGTTTTTTATGGTCATATCGCCCAGCCCTAGCGGAAAATTCTGAAGCTGATGGTCAGCTAAAATATAAGCTAAATGCCAAATTAGTCTAAGAAACCCATAAAAGGCTTGGGTTATCCAAAACAGCGAGCATGTTGCTGAAAAAATAGCCAGACTTCAAAATATCCCGAAAAACAATACAAATGATTATCTTAAAAGTCAACTAATCACCAATTATTTTTTTCTGATTAGTCGACGACTCGGGTCATGTGCAAAGTGGATTTAAAGCACACATCTTAACCATCGTCAGCTTTAAACTAACTAAAAACAAAGATGATTGTTTTTTAAGCTTTCAATGAATTGTGCAGCTTCTGTCCTTCATTAGTATCTGGTATTTAAACAAGATTAAATTAGAAAAGTTTCACTACCTGTGATAATGTTGGTGTGAATGCTTTTTGCTGCAAGTAGTCGCTGAGCATGCTGAAGCTTTTTGCTGAAAATAGTGACTTGGTGACAGTTGACTTTAACTGCTGAACGGATTTGCTGAAAATGCAAAAGCTCACAAGCTGTTTGAATGTAACAAGATAAATAAGAAATGTAAACAGAAAATGTGTTTAAACTGACCCCGTTTAAAGATGTAATAAAGAAACAAAAAAAAAAATAATAATCTAAACCTAGAAAATCAGGATTCTACTTATAAGGGACAAATACACCAGGACAAGCGTGTGCCTCTTTAACTAGTGTATATGTTGTTGCTTTGTTTTGTGAGAATTATTTGTATTTCCGTTGCAAATTTACTATTTTTTAGTCTTGGGGGGAAAAAAAAAGATTGATTTTAGAATAACAGGTTAATTATGGAGTTAAGTTGCATAAAGACAATCATCAATTAAGGTTGTATAAAGAAATATGTTTGGAGGAAAGCATTTATTAGACATCTAGAATTCTAGCTATCTTGAAAGGAAGAGCTTAGACTTTAATATATTTGTTGATTCTTCAGTGAAAGCCTTTTAGAAAACATTTAAAGGAGGGATTTGTTTTTTCCTAGCATGGCTTCATAATTACAGGAATCAAGATGATATATTAGTTTGATGGAGATTATTCAGTATTCCAACTAGAATATAACTTCTGAAATCTTTAAAAAAACGAAAAGGAATATTGAGTCCGGCAGTGGGTTTGGGTCACTTGTGTAAGCTGAGGTCTGATATACGGTAGTTTTTTTTTCTTCGTCTGCCTCTCATTGAAAATAAATGACCGGCACTTGGCCCGAACAGAAGCTGATATCTTTTGAAACGTTTTCGATTTTCATGTTTGTGTGCCAAAATATACAGAAGTACTCGCAAGTTGAAAACGAAGCACCTCAAAAAATCTTCTTCTCCACCAAAATCCATTAGGCTTAATGGAGGAAATCTTCAGGTTTTGCTCATATTTGGGGCCTCTGTGGTAAAACTACATGGCTCAGGATTTTCAAAGTTGTATCGTCTGAAAGCCAGGAAAAATGCCCACATTTGATAAAAAAATGTTTCTGTGAGGGACACAAATGCCGAGTTTGAGCAAAACGAGTCAATTTGATGTTTTTTCTTCATCCCACTCTGCTCCACTCTTCTTCACTCTGCTGCCTGTATCCAACTGACACTAAATCTGTATTGTTTTTCATTCATAACTGATAAATGACTCAAAGATGACATGTCAGATTTGAACAGCGATATTTTGAAAACCTTAAGGAGTTTTAAAAATAAAGATACAAGTTCAAGAGCCCAAAGTCTGCTGAACAGTTTAAAACTTGAATGATTTCTGTCGTTGAAAGTCTACTTGACTTCTATTGTTTTGTAGAGCTCAAAGTTTTTTACTGAAAAAGGAGCTTTTGAACATTCCGTAAGCCATTTTCAATGGAGTTAGAAAAATGGTAGTTGGTTGAATAGTTTAAAAAGTTGAAGTTATGAAGTTAATACATACGAGCAGCTATCTCCTAGAAGAGCTGAATATTTTGATAGCTGAATGAGCTGGATAAGTGAAGGGGCTGAAGAGCTACAGAGTGACAAAAAAACGTATGAAAGAAAAATTGATCACTATAGTGTGAATGCTCCACAGCATTCACACAATAAGAAATTATTCTGTTTTTGCATTTCTGAGTATTTCTCCTTTTAAATCACTGTGAACCAAATTTTCGCAGACAGGCTCTGTTTGCTTCCTGCTTTGCTAGAGTGCGGACGCACATTGCTTTGCTCCTCCTTCTGCTTTTAATTTTCGCTGATTATTTTCCCATCTTCTTTTTTTAATCACACCAGCAATAACTTTTGAATACTTTTAAACCATCGGGTTGGATTTATTTTTCTTTTTTACTCTAAACAAAGGGATTTTTTCCTGCATTCCTCTTAAAACATTTTATCTTGAGCACTACGTGTACTTGGCCTTCACGCAGCTGAAGCCTGATATACGGAGCAGCAGCTAACACAAAGCTAACTAGCAACAAGATGCCTTCCCTCTCCAAAAAGGATTACCAAGACCTTCTGGAGAAGATCACAGCGCTGGAAACTAAGGTTCGCCACATAGAAGTGAACGTGGAGGTAAATGGACTCTATGGAAACAACACAACTTTGCCACTTCCTCATCTCAGCAGAGAAGAGAAAGCCAACACACAGCTAAATGGCACAGATTCTACGGAGAGAAAGACAACATCTGTGGGCAATAACAAACAATCAAAAGATAATCCTCCCTGGAACCATCTTGGAGCAAAGCCAAAGAATAAGTCCAACAGCTGGAGAATTGGAGGACATGGGAGGACCGACCCCCCGCAGAGAGCTGAAGCCTCTGAGGCTGACTGGCCTTCTCTTCCTACGAGACAGAGGACCTCATCTACTCCCGTACACCGGAGGAAAGAAGAAAAGAAGCCAAGCATGAACGGAGCAGTGACCCTGCAAAACAGATTTGCTCCACTGTCAGATGACCCCGGATTACCCAACGACCATCCACTGGAAAGCAGCACGAGGAGGACCTGTAACCCATCAGAAGGTAAACGGCCAGAAAGAAAGCTGAAGGCTCGGCCTGAGACTCTGATTGTGGGTGATTCCACTGTAAAAGATGTTCAGTGGTTCTGCAGCAGGAACACTAAAGTCCTGTGTTTTCCAAACGATATGGTCAGTGACATGCAGGAGAGAATACTTCAAACTGTGGCAAAGTATCCGACAGTACAAAACATTGTACTACACACAGGGTCAAATGATGTGTCCAAGCAAAAATATGAAGTTTTAAAGCAAGACTTCACTGGACTGATAAGAACTGTGAGCTCCATGAATGCAGCTGTCTTTATCAGCGGTCCCATTCCAACTGTTCGAGGAGGAGAAGAGCGATTCAGCAGGCTGTTGGCACTGAACAGGTGGCTTTCTACGACATGTGGTGAAACAGGAATTAATTTCATCAACAACTTTCACATTTTCTGGGAACGCAAACATCTTTTTAAAGAAAATGGATTCAGTTTAAACAAATCAGGAGTTAAACTGTTTTCCTCCAATCTCTTCTACTCCCTGCGTCATGCCAAGACTAAGATTAATTTATCTCAGTGTCAAGGCCAGACACAGACTGGATCCACACGAGGAACGGAGCTGCCCCCACTGGAGGAAAACATCAGAAACGGGAAACCTGCCTCCGAACACCGGAAGAGGAAAAACAACGAGGAAGGTGGACCCTCCCAAACACCACCAAACCAACAAACTCCTGAGGGTTCCCCCTCCCCCTCTTCACCCTCTTCACCCCACCTGAAATTCACCGAGCAGATGATGGAGCGAGTCGGGATTGGGCTTCGATCTACCCCTCTGGCCAATCCATTTTTGTCCCCCATAACTCTGTCACCAGAACGTTCGAAGGGTCGACGTAAAGCCCCACCCTCTCCTGTACAACATCATATCCTGTCCCTGCAGTCAGATGTTTGATGTGTTGAGGGTCCAGGCTGTGGATATAACAACATTCATGATGTTCTCCAGAAAAACCTGGGACCCTGTTCTCTAGAAACACACACCGTTTCTGTACTTGTCACCAACAGGAGGAATGTAATCTGCCCAAAACGCAAACAAAGGACTTTAAAAGAGGTAAACATTTCCTCTGCGCCTTTCCAGAAACAGAAGGTAAATGAAAATATTATTACTCCTAGACCTCTCAAGTTAGCACTTTTAAATGTCAGGTCTTTAGCAGGAAAAACATTTTTAATTAATGATTTTATCACTGAGAACAAAGTTGATTTTATGTTTTTAGTTGAAACCTGGTTAGATGAGAATAGTAGGGGAGCAGTTCTCACAGAGTCAGCTCCTCCCAATTATGGTGTTATCAGTGAGGAAAGAACAAGCAGAAAGGGCGGGGGGGTTGCAGTTTTGTTCAATGAAATGTTTCAGTGTAAAAAGTTATCTTTTGGAAACTTTCCATGTTTTGAATATGTAGCCCTACAGCTGAAGGCCTCACTCAAAACAATATTTATCAATATCTATCGACCACCTAGATATAGTCCAGAATTTAACCTTGAGTTTAGTGAACTGCTGTCTATAATTTGTCTTGATTTTGACTGTATAATCATGGCTGGAGATTTTAACATCCATTATGGAAATCTTGAGAACAAAGCGACTAAGGACCTGATAAACACTCTGGACAATTTCGGGTTGACTCAACATGTAACAGAGCCCACACACAACAGAGGGAATATTCTTGATTTATTGATTTCCAAAGGTCTGAACATCTCTAAGGTTACTGTATGTGATTTAGGTCTGTCTGATCACTGCTGTGTTTTCTGTGAGAGCACAATTCCAGTACACACAAATGTTTTGAGGGAGGAGATCACAAAACGGTATATAACTGAAAATACTAGTGAGATGTTCAACCAGATTTTCTCACTGACTCCTCCCCTCTCGGGGGATTCAGTCAATGAACTTGTTAATAGCTTTAATTCCAACATGTCAAATATCATGGATAGTATTGCTCCCAGTAAGGTGAAGGTGATCTCTGGTAGGAAAAAATCTCCATGGAGAAACTCCATTGTGGTAAAGAACGGAAAACGAGAATGTCGGAAATCTGAACGCAGATGGAGAAAATCTAAACTACAGGTAGATTATGACATCTATAAAGAGAAACTTCACTTATATAATTTACAACTGAGCAATGCAAGGAAGTCCTATTTTTCTGAAATTATTACCAAAAACTCCCATAATGCTCGGGCCTTATTTAATATAGTCGACAGGTTGACAAAACCCCCTGTGTCAGTGGCACCAGAACTTTACTCCACCAAAGCCTGTAATGACTTTGCCAAATTCTTCAGGGACAAAATCAAAAACATTAGACAAACAATTGTTTCACCAACTACAAGTTCAGGATATGAACCCTATCCACTAGAAACCAGTATAAACCCAATGGCTCAGTTTCAACCCATAAACAGTAAAGAACTGCAGGACATTCTATGTCAACTGAACTCCTCCTCCTGCTGTCTGGATATTCTACCCACAAGCTTTTTCAAAAAAGTTTCAAAGATCCTGGAACCAGCCCTGCTCCAGATTGTCAACTTGTCGTTAACATCTGGTGTTTTCCCAGAACCACTGAAAACAGCTGTAATCAAACCTCTCCTAAAAAAGGACAGTCTAGACAAAACTCAAATGAACAACTACAGACCGATATCAAACCTGCCATTTTTAAGTAAGATCATTGAAAAAGCTGTTTTCCATCAGTTAAATGAATTCCTAATAAATAACAACTGCTATGATGTCTTCCAGTCCGGCTTCAGACAGAACCACAGCACTGAAACGGCTCTGACCAAAGTGACTAATGACATACGTTTGAATACAGACAGTGGAAATATGTCAGTGCTAGTTTTACTGGATCTCAGTGCTGCGTTTGATACAGTCGACCACGCAATACTACTCAGACGACTGGAAAACTGGGTGGGTCTCACTGGGCCAGTACTAAACTGGTTCAAAACGTACTTAGAAAACAGGAAATATTTTGTGTCAATTGGTAACTTCACTTCTGAGCCAATAGAAATTACATGTGGAGTGCCCCAAGGCTCCATCCTGGGACCACTTCTATTTAACATCTACATGCTCCCACTGGCCCAGGTTATAAAGAACAACAACATTAGTTACCATAGCTATGCAGATGACACACAGATATATATTAGACTGACACCAGGAGACCGAGGCCCTGTACAGGCTCTTGGTAAATGCATTGAGGACATTAATGACTGGATGTGTCACAACTTACTTCAATTAAACAAAAACAAAACTGAGGTTATTGTCTTTGGGGCTAAAGAAAAAAGGTTAGACGTCACTACAGAGCTTCAATCTATTCAACTAAAAACTACCAACCAGGCCAGAAACTTGGGTGTAGTGATAGACACAGACCTACATTTTGATAAACACATTAAGGCAGTCACTAAATCAGCCTATTATCATCTCAAAAATATCTCAAGGATTAAAGATCTGATGTCTAAGCAGGACCTGGAGAAACTAGTGCATGCTTTCATCTTTAGTCGACTTGATTACTGTAACAGTGTTTTTACAGGACTACCAAAAAAATCCATCAGGAAACTGCAGCTTATTCAGAACTCTGCTGCTCGGGTTCTCACAAGGACCAAGAAAGTAGACCACATCAGTCCAGTTCTGAGGTCTTTACACTGGTTACCTGTCTGTCAGAGGATAGACTTTAAAGTTCTGTTACTGGTTTATAAAGCTTTGAATGGTTTAGCACCAAAATACATGACTGACCTCCTGACCCAGTATGTACCAGCCAGACCTCTCCGGTCATCTGGATCCGGTCTTTTATCAGTTCCTAGAGTCAGAACTAAACATGGAGAAGCTGCATTCAGCTTCTATGCTCCACAGATCTGGAACAGACTTCCAGAAAACCTTAGGTCTGCTGAAACACTCAGTGTATTTAAATACAGGTTAAAGACTCACCTGTTCTCAGCTGCATTTGATTAATATGTATTCAAAAGTTTACGTCCGCACTGTTTATCTATGCTTGTTTTAAATTAAAATCTTTTTACTTTCTTTTAATTTTTTTTTTTAATGATCACATTTTTGCTATTTCTTATGATTGTTTCTTTTAATGTTTTATGTAAAGCACTTTGAATTGTCTCTGTACGTGAAATGTGCTATACAAATAAACTTACCTTGCCTTGCCTTGGATTTATGAGCTTTTTTTACGTCACAACATCTCTCCTGCACATCACTGAGGTGCGGTGAGGTTCACGGCTGGTAAGGCACTGACCTCACCAGCCAGATTTTCAGTTATATGAACCCTACAGAGCAGCTTATTCACCATTTGGAGAATAGCAGTTAAAATGTGTTGTTTAAAATTTCATTTCAGTATTTTTCTTCTCTTTACTAACTGTAGCATTGAAAAAAAATCCCCAACATTGTTTTTATTGACTTACTGTTCCTTCTGAAGAAACAGATGAATAACCTGTTTGTAGAAGTCTTCATTTTCTTTCTTCAGTGTTAAAAATCTCTCTGTCTCAGTGGAGATCACTACCAGTGATGTATCTAAGCAAATTCTTGAGTTCAGGACTTTAAAAACTGTTGTTCACTTTCGGCTTATCCCTTTCGGGGTCATCACAGCGTAACAGCACCCACTGCTTCGCATTAGTGATTTGGCAGAGTTTTTACGCCGGATGCCCTTCCTGACACAACCCTGTACTTGAGGGGCACAGGGACCCAGTTAGGCAGCAGCGTCAAGGGTCTTGCCTAAGGACCCAATCTGGGTGGGGATCAGTTGACACCCCTGGAATCGAACCCAGGGCTCCTGAGTGCCAGCCCTTCACCTAGCCCACTGCCGCCATTTAGAAACTGAGGCTAAACAAGAGTAATTGGGCACCTGCACTTGACTTGCTGCCGCTAAATCTATTGTTCTTAAGCCGGAGTGACATTCTCTGGGCTCACCAGCGCCCTCTGCCTCATGGCATGTGTAGTGTCGTTCCGGCAGGCGGCGTTTCTGATGCACCAAGTGTTTTTCAAGCGCATTTTCAGCGGATAAAAAGACTAAATGAGTCACAAACTCATCAATGTAATCAGATATGTGGCAAGAGATTAGCAAAGTAGGTCATTTTAAAAGTGTGTCTTTAATGATGATTAAAAGATCAAAGCAATACAGGCATGCGTCAGCTGCAGCTAGTCGGTTTGCTGAGGAGGCGGAGCTACAGCTGCCTCACCCAGATCCCACACAGGAAATACGTAATCATAGAAAAAAATGTCTTAAAAAACACCTAATTTTTAATTTTAAAAAGTGTATTCATTTTATTTAATTTGTGCATCTTTTAAGCTATATTTTGCTGGTGGGGTTCTGCCTCACCTGCCTCCTCTGACTGCACATCGCTGCTGCACATGCACTTAACCTCTCATCTATTCCGGCTAGCTTGTCTAGTTCAGGTTATTATTAAACCTTTATTTAACTAGGTAAGCTGTTAAGAACAAGTTCTTATTTACAATAACGACCTGGACATAAAAAAACACAAGGGTAGATAAAAGACATCATAATAGATATAACAATTTACATAATTAAAACTATTCAGTCATAAGATAATTCAACAGCAAAAGGATTACATAGGGTAGAAAGAGGAAAAAAGCAGTTTAGTCAAAACGTGCAAGATTCAGTAAGTGCATTGATTCAAATGCATTTAAAAGCTGGGATTGATACAAAGCAGTGTTAATTTTGACAGAGAATTTTAATTTAGTTTTAGTCACAGTCTTTTGACTAAAATAGGGTTTAGTTTTAGTCGCAATTTAGTCATGTTGATTCTATTTATTTTAGTCAAATTTTAGTCGACGAAATTACAGTAGATTTTTAGTTGACAAAAATATAGAACAAAGGTGAAGTATTTTAATCACATTTACACCGTATGATCATATGAATAACACGCAAAGATTTGAGTAATTTGTAAAAAAAAAAAAATTTTACTTCACTTTGCTTTCCAAACTTGTCATCTCTGCGAATTCAGCTTCAACAACTTAAAACACATTAAAAGAAAAAATAAATATAATTATATCATTATAATTCCATCCTATTTCCAATCAGAAAGTGTCTATTCACACGTAATTTTCAAAAAAACTGCAGTCAGTGCTAAACTTTTTTCTTAGTCGCACTGACCCAGAGTAAAGGATTAAGGTTAGGATTATGGTTATGGTTAAACAAGCAAATGTTTCCTGAGTGCTGCAGTCTCTGCAGTCTCTCCAGCTCACGGCTCCACCAGGGGATGGGTCAAATGTGGAGAACATATTTCCCACATTTAGGAGCATGACAATTAATGGGACTTTAACTTAAAAGTTTAATTTTAAATATGTGCGGCCAAGAAAAGAAATCCAGCCTTGCACAAACTTAAAATGCGTGCCGGTAATGCAGCAATGGGATCCTGGCTGCACGTATTACATGTGGACAAAACATGAATTTCCATCACATTCTGTGCTGGTCACATGTAAATATGTGTAAATAACTTGTCTTATTATAAATGTCAGAACACAAAAAAAAAATGTCTTGAAGAGGTAGTCAAGTGTAAAAACGCATAAAAAAACATTCACTAGGGAGTAAGCTGTCCAGGACACCTGTGAGCATGTTATATGTGCTTGACCAGCATGTGTGTGGTGAACTGTAATACCACCACCAATAGAGGGCGCTGTTGTCATGTAAGACGTGGTGGAGTTGGAGATTAAAACGGTGACTGATTGTGGATCTGAAGAAGCAGCGGGGCGGCTAGCGCTCGGAAATACACAACAATATCGATTTATAACTTTACAAACGTCATGCTAAAACAATAAACCAGACTTACATTTAAATGTAAACCTCTGAGCTTCAGAGCTTCACCCGCGTGAAGAAAATCGCTTCACCACCTCGCAGTACCGGTGCTAATTAGCTTGGCTAGAGTAACCCCTTAAAACAACTATGTCAGATAATCCAACTCTTTAAAATGGAACAACTGTTGGAAGGGTCGGGGAGGAATTCGGATTCAGCCCAGAACGCTGGAAATAATCGTGTTTGTATGTTTACCTTTCCATGGATTTCAGGCTGGCTTGTCTGCAAATGTCGCTTCAGGTTTTCTTGTGTTTTTGCCTGTGATGGTCGCTCCACACAACGTCTTGTTGAAGGTCGTCTTTAATATAACATTTGTCCATATATGTACTTTTCTGTTTCTACCTGGAGTATAAATTTTTCATCTATATCACAGACACAATTCACTGAATTAGCGTCTTCCAAGGCGGGCTGCAGGGCTCTGTGTTCTGATTGGATCGCTCTGCATTGGCTCCCGCCCTCCTCCACCAGCAGTCATTATGATTGGATGTCGTCTTCGATCAGCATTTTTGTTTCATTTTTATTCGTTGAGGAAAAAATTCTGTCAATTTAGTTAAAGTTTTCGTGTCTGGGCGGGAGTTTTTGTTTCGTTTTCATTTTGTTTTCGTTGGATAAATAATGTCATTGACGAAGACGATGACGAAAATCTTTCGTCAACGAAATTAACACTGGTACAAAGGTGCTTAATTTGAGTACTTTTTGAAGGTCATTCCAGTCTTTTGCAGCTTTATGTTGAAAAGATAATTCTCCACTTTTTTATTTTTATTTCAGGAACATTAAGCATTATAAGCTGGACTGAGCGTGGGTTATTGGGAGTCATAAAAGGTTGTAGCAAATTACAAAGACAAGGTAGAGACAGAACTAATAAACATTTATAAATGTGCTGGAGAAGAGAAGATGGTATCTTCACATTGACTGCAGTCAAATGAGCCGCCGTTCACATTTCTGTGGTCAAATCAGCATCACTGGATTTTTGGTGTGAGTTTCATCCAATACTTACGGTAGCAGGACTGAGAACGCTGGAAAATCTCCACCAGACTCCACGGAGCTTCTTGATGTGACCATGGAAATGTGAACGGCGGCTCATTTGACCGCAGTTGGAAAGGATTGTAAATCAATGAAAGAGAATTTTGATGTTAGCTTTCATTATTTTACAAGAACTCTGCTCTGAAAAGAGTTGCACTATAGTGAGACACAGAGCTATCAGAATCAGACAGGAGGGATCATGGGCAGGCCTGCTTAGCTCAGCTCCAAAAGCCAGATCAATATGGAAAATGTTTTTTTTAAGACATTTATGTTTTAATTTCAAAATTGCCATAGGGAGACCTCAAACAATAGAAGCAAACTCGGAGAAATGTTTTTGATAGTTTTCACTCAAAGCTCTCTGAAACACACCAGCTTTGCTAGAAACTTGAACTCAAACTGAAAACTCTTTTATTTATGATGCAAATTATCTGCCCATTCAAAGACTTTCTGTGATCAAGTGATGCTTGAAACATATATCTTTCAATGCACTGCAAGATGTTTTTGTATTGGTGGTCTTTCAGCCCTATGTCATATGAATACTTTTCCTTGGCAGTGCTGCCCAGGGTGCTTGCTCTTCTATGGTCAGGCCTCATCATCTTTTTCTTGTTGTCTTCATTCTGATCAGCTTTGATGACCACGATCCAGCAGTTATCCATGAAAACGCCATTCAGACTGAAGTTCTGGTTCCAATCCGGCTAGACATGGAAATCGAGGGACAGAAGCTTAGGGATGCTTTTACCTGGAATATGAATGGTAACTTCCCATCACCCCCTCATCTCAGCTTCTGAAAGATGGAAGGTTATTTTTAACTATTTTTGTCCTGTGGATTTTTTCAGAAAAGCTCATGACCCCTGAGATGTTTGCTGAAATCCTTTGTGATGACCTGGACCTCAATCCTCTGACCTTCGTCCCTGCCATTGCCTCTGCCATTCGGCAGCAGATTGAGTCGTACCCGACAGACAGTCTCCTAGAAGAGCAGACAGACCAGAGGGTGATCATCAAGGTGAGCTGGAGGAGCTTCACCTAGTATTGAAGATAAACCAGCAGCCCACTCATCCACAATTCTCCTCATTTCCCAGCTCAATATCCACGTTGGTAACATTTCCTTGGTGGACCAGTTTGAGTGGGACATGTCTGAGAGGGAGAACTCTCCAGAGAAGTTTGCCCTGAAGCTTTGCTCTGAACTGGGTCTGGGAGGAGAATTTGTCACCACCATTGCCTATAGCATCCGAGGTCAGCTGAGCTGGCACCAGAGGACGTATGCTTTCAGGTAGAATTTTAAAAAAGGATTGCAGAGCTTAGAGCGGGTTCTTAGATTGACCTTTTTTTTTCGCTCCATGCTCAGAAGCAGTATCCCTATTGACTGACTTTTTAACAAGAGTTTAGTGAGGAAAAAGTGCTCTATGGTTTTAAGGCAGAATGAAGTGTGAAAAGATGGTAAATGACGTATACTCATATAGCGCTTTACTACCTCCATAGAAGGCCCAAAGTCACAATTCCATTAACTGGTGACGGTTCTTCATTCTGCTTACATGTGCATCCACAAACTGTGTAGTCTCTTAAAGGGTTCTGTCATAATAGAGTGTCAGCTGTCTGAAAGCTTCCTGTTTTTAGGAAAAGAAGTGACCAAACCACCACAATGTTTATTTTGCAGTGAGAATCCTCTGCCAACAGTGGAGATCGCCATCAGAAACACAGGGGATGCTGACCAGTGGTGCCCCCTGCTGGAGACCCTGACAGATGCAGAAATGGAGAAGAAGATCAGAGACCAGGACAGAAACACAAGGTTAGCTGGATGTTGAGTTGAATAATAGGGTCATCAGTGTTGTATGATTCAAAGGCTGCATAAACAAAGCCCTTTGCGGTAACACTTTATAATAAGATTTCTTAACAAGCTTTCTTAACACATTAACAAGCATTATTAATGTTCTTATAAGGTGTTAGTAAGACATTTATTGGTGTAATAAGACTAATAAGGCTTATTAAATTCCTAAGTTAACACATTTACAAGCATTATTAATGTGTTAATATGATGCTTATTGTTACATCTATTACCATCATATACGTGGAACAAATAAGTGTTAACAAGCTTAATAAGAATCTTTAACAAAACTTGTTAACAGATTAGTAAGCCTTATTAATGTGTTAAATGCTAGTAAAATATCTATTAGCATTATAGGTGTCTGGTAAATACCTGATAGTGTTAATGAGAATATTGACTACTCACTCAGACCATTGTCTACAAAGATCATATTAGTAAACTGGCAGTAAGCTTAATAAATGTGTTAATAAACTTTGTTAACCATTTATTGAATGTTTACCATAAACAAACACAAAGCATAAAACTTGTAAAATGAACCTTTTAATATACAATTGAAACGGAAATATTGATAAACATTCTGTAACAATAAAAACATCTGAAAATGTTTAAACATTTTGTAAAATCACTTTTAAGCTTTAAATAACATTTTCAACAAGTGAGAAAAACATTGTGAACTCTGAGACTCTAAACAGATGTTTACAAACAACTTTTCAAAAAACAAACTTTTAAAGGCAACAATAACACATAAAACCACCAAAATATTCCTCATTTTTACATCAGTGATTCACTATTTTCCAGTAAGAGTTACAAAATGCGCAGATTTCCTTTATTTAGCGCCAGTTATTTTGGATCAGAATCAAGTCGAAGTACAAGAACTACCAGAACACAGTTGTTTTGTAGTCATATAGACGGCTTGAAGTCAGTGCAACGCCAGATTTGCAGCCGCCTGAGTAGGGGCTTTGCACCCGTCTCTTTCCCGCAATATTTTCATGATGATTGACAAGTGACGTGAGAGTCCAAAATACCCAACATGCACCGCAATCCAGGCGATCTTCTGCGTCTGTTTGCATGATCTCAAACACAGCTATTCTGACGCCGGGTTCACACTGAACAGACTGTAGAGACGAAAATAACCAACACACACACACACACACACCCGGGCGCGCGAGCACAGACACACAAACAATCGCGTGGATCAAACACCCTCATGGTGTCCTTGGAAGGCTGCTTCAAAAAAAAAAAAAAAAACTATCTGGCTAACAGAGTTTATTAATACATTTATTAAGCTTATTACCAGTTTATTAATATGGTTTTGATCACACTTTAGATAAGGTGCTGCAAAACATTCAATAAATGGTTAACAAAGTTTATTAACACATTTATTAAGCTTATTACTACCAGTTTACTAATATGGTCTTAGTAGACAATGGTCTGACTGAGTAGTCAATATTCTCATTAACTCTATCAGGTATTTACCAGACACCTATAATGCTAATAGATATTTTACTAGCATTTAACACATTATTAATGCAGTAAATTAATCCTTTAGTTTATTAAGGGTTCTTATTAAGCTTATTAACACATAGGTCAGTGTGAGACATCTATAATGATATTAAATGTCTTACAAGAACTGTACACATTAATAAGCCTTACTAATCTGTTAACGAGTTTTGTTAATGATTCTTATCAAGCTTGTTAACACTTATTTGTTCCACGTATACGATGGTAATAAATGTAACAATAAGCATCATATTAACACATTGATAATGCTTGTAAATGTGTTAACTTAGGAATTTAATAAGCCTTATTAGTCTTATTACACCAATAAATGTCTTACTAACACCTTATAAGAACATTAATAATGCTTATTAATGTGTTACCCCCTCTGCTTTAGTAATTCTGGGCCACTTTATTAATTACAATGATTTGGAAGAACACACTTTCTGATCTTATTAGAAGTTATGAATGAAAAGAAAAAAATTGGACAGGTGCAGCAGTTATGATAACCAGGTTTACCCCTAAAAGGTCGTCCTCCTGAATGTGATTTAAAGGCACATATCCAGAATTTTTTTTTAGATATAATTAAGCAATCAGAGGGTCTGTATTATGACATGGTTCAACAAAAATGCAAATTACAAGGCTCCCTATTGACATCTGACTCATTGACGGTTCTTCCATCTTATGTTCTGATCAACCGTAATTCTATTCTAATGGCTTCAGACATGTTGCCCCTAAAGTGTCACACTGTTTGGAAATTCAGAGATTATTTTAGAGGGAGTAGTTTTTTGGTAATGATGGTACATTTTGGATTTATTGTACAGGCATACTACATGCCAACAGGCACGACTCTGAGGTCAATTTTTAATAAACTCCTGCTGCTCTGCAGAAACTACAGTCATGGCCAGAAGTTTTGACACAAATATTATATTTCCACAAAGTCTGTTCCTTCAAGTTTTTTAGGTGTTTGCCAGATGTTTCTATGGTATAATGACATACAGTTAGAAGCACTTCACAAGTATAAAAAGCTTTTATTGAGAATTATGTTATCTGGTCCTTTTGTGGCAGGGCTGAAAAGCAGTGGAAATGTGGTTCCAGTGATAAACTTAATTTTCAAGGCAAATAGGGTCTGTGCAAATAATTGCAGTTGAGTGGATCACTCCTCATAACATTCTGGAGTATATATAAATTTCCATGAAACTGCAGACTGTGGAAAAATTCATAGTTGTGTCATTCTCAAAACTACTGGCCATGACTGTATGTCCTAGAACAGGGGTATTCAAATCCAGGCCTCGAGGGCCGGTGTCCTACATGTTTTCCAACCAACCTTCCATTGAAGCTCCTTATTGGCTAAACATACCTGATCCTGGAAATTAGCAGCCAATAAGGAGCTTCAATGGAAGGTTGGTTGGAAAACATGTAGGACACCGGCCCTCGAGGCCTGGATTTGAATACCCCTGTCCTAGAACATGACAGATAATGTTGATTTCCCCAGAAACAGCAGAATCATAATTAAAAGATGGTGAACACTGTTGCATTAGATTCAAAATGATTTGAGTGGGACTTCAAAATCAGTGATTTCCTGAATTTGTTTAAAAGGTCATGCCATCTCTTCAGTATGTTGTTATTATATATATATATATATATATATATATATATATATATATATCTTTTATAATGTTCCACATAATGTCCACCTGCTTGAATGGTTGGGAGTGCTTATAAATGCACCCACCACCTTCACCCTCTAGATAGGTTCACTATCATTCAAGATGCATTTTTAAGTATGACAAATTGTGCAGTTTGCTATAGTTTGTGTTGTGTTGAAGTGTTTCTGTAGTTGACTTATTTTGCATCCACAGGCGAATGAGACGATTGGCTAACACAGCACCAGCATGGTAGGAGTTGCAGACCAATGGCTCCCCCACAGGAATATGTCCGCTTGCTGATCTCTTCTTTGACATCAACAGCAGAGATTCCTCGCTTTGTACTGGAAGTCTTCTCTGCTCACCTGGGATCTTAATCAGCTTTTGCTGTATTATCTTTAATTATTGTTGAACTCTTGTTTGTCAAAGGCTCTGTTAGAAAACCTCCACCCCCAGAGTGGAAAAGTAAATTTCTTTGACCTCTAACTCTTTCTGACCATAGAGGGTGAAAATGCCATTCTCTGATAATATATTATGTTGTATTTGTTGTCTTTTTGTACATTTTAATAATTCTTAGAAAATAAAAAATATGAAGCTATTATTTATTTGTATGATGTATTGCTGTAAGAGGAAAATTACTTATAATTTAAAAATCTCCAGCAGAGTCAGATTCACTGCCTATGCTTTGGAATCAAATATAATTTTTTAAAATTATATTGTTTCAGTTAAAAAGAGAACATCAATGTTATAATCCAGAATAAAATCCTTTACAATAAAGGGTTTATTGGAGAGAGACCGAATGTTAAAAAGTGCCATATTAAAAGAGGGTGGTGGATTGTTGATGATGGAAACTGCTTCCTTGGGATTTGGTGCTTCA
>NW_023416981.1:7825-21886 GCF_002922805.2 Oryzias melastigma | reverse complement strand
TAGTTCAGCAGAGGAGGAAAAGATTTGGTCCTGACAAAAAATGAACATGAAAGTGTTATGGAAATTTGATTTTTGATGTTTTTTTTTTATTTATTTTATTTTATTGAACGTTGATTTAGGTTTTAAATTTAAAATGCACTTCACTTGCACTTGCATTTTATGTTACAGTATTTTATTGTTAGGAAAATGTATCTCAATACAATGTTACAAAATAAAGTATTTCTGATGAAAACTATATATTTTACCCTTCTTGTTTTCATAATTAATGAAGAACTGCTAAATTCCACAAAGCACACATTTTTTCCCTTAAAGGCCACGTTTTAATGTGCGTTTAATCGCGGGTTAACTCAGGACAATGCGATTAATCGCGATTAAAAATCTTAATCGCCTGACAGCTCTAGAAATAACATATCTAAAAAAATACAATTTTAATTTTCAGGAATTTATTCATTTTATTTAATTTATGCTTTTTTTGTACAGTTTTTGGAGTGTTTTTGTCTTGTTGTCAGCCTGCTGATTTGTCCCCTATTTATTTTCTCCCTCAGCTTCTTGTGATGAAGGCTCATGAGTCTCACCTGTTAACCACTTCACGTTATTGCTGATGTTCACTTCAGTGTCAGTTCCTTTGCTTTGTTTTCATGTTGCAATGACTGTCAAAGAGTGGATTCCTGAAGGATTACTGAGTTTTCATGCAAAGACCAGGCATGTCCAAAGTGTAGCCCATGGGAAACTACGTCCATTTTAAAATTTCCATTAGGCCGTATCTTGTTGCTTTATTCCAGCTTAAGTTGTATTTGCTCTCATTGTGATTTTTTTTCTATCTTCATTTCTTTTCTCGTTTTGCCTATTTTTGTCAGTCATTGTGTTTATTGCTTTTCTCTCACTAAGTGGAGGTTTTGTTTTCTTACCTTAATACATATCTACTTGCTTTGCCATGAGTCTGTTTCCTGTTTTCTGATTCCTTCTCATCCTGTAAAAGTGATCCTTTCAAAAAAGTGGCTACATAATCAATGTTTCTCATTTATAAAGAAAAAAGACCATAATTTTTGTATAAGTTATTTTTTTTCTTAGAAAAAGAAAACAAATCTGAATCGTTAAGTTTGAAACAACATTTCAAAAAGTGTTATTTATGGAGGGCGCTATGGAGCAGACAAAGGAGTAGGGAGTTTAAAAGACGAGCTCTGCTAAAAATAAATTAAAGTAATATTTCCAGACACTTTATGCCAGAAAAAACGTCAGAACTTTATCTCTAACCTTTAAGGACACTTACATTGACGGATTAAAATCGACCAAATGGCCAACAATCTTCGAAAATTCAAATGTTCCGGAGCGGCCGCAACCACGGGACCCAAAACATCGACTTGTGGTGATAGCTCACCACCCAAGGCTACGACACCACAGCCTGGAGACCAAATGGACCCATCGGTTCTGAAAGCTGAAATTCTCTCTGCACTGAAAGCGGACATTGCTGCAATGCTTAGGCAGGAATTAAAGGCTGCGCTTACGGATGATTTTGATGCCATCAAAGCGGAGTTGCTAGCTTTGAAGAACGAGCTAGCTAACAACACCACAGCAATGCGCGCCGAGGTGGAAACGATGAAAACAACCATGACACATATGGAACACGCTCTCTCTTCTCAGTCGGATGATGTGGTGTCTCTTCAAACCAAGGTCGAAAAACTCGAATCAGAAGCGAACGACCTGCGAGGGAAATGTTTGGACATGGAGGGGCGAATGAGGCGCTCTAACATCCGTATACTCAATATCCCTGAGTCCGCCGGCTCCAGTTCGCCAACAGCAGTGTCCAAACTTCTCAAAGAAGTCCTAAATATGGATAAAGATATCCTGATAGACCGATCCCACCGAGGATTACAAACAAGAAGCCAAAACGACAAACCCCGAGTCATCGTTGCAAAAATGCATTACCATCAGGACTGCGTTGACATTCTTCGCCGCGCCAGAGAGTCCGGACCGCTCCGCTGGAGAGGAAAAGATATCTTCATATTCCCCGACTACCCCCCAAGCGTGGTGCAGGCCCGGTCTGCTTTCGGCGAGGTGAGGCGACTCCTTCGCGGTCGAGAGGGAGTTAAATACGGGCTTCTGTACCCAGCGTGGCTCCGGATAACGCACAACGGAACTGAAAAGTGGTTCCAAAACTCGGAGGAAGCCATGGCTTATGTGAAGACAAAGATCCTACCCGGTACATCAAATGACTGACGTTTGTTTGGAGTAAGACAGAACCTGAGAAAGAAACGAATAAGGTTAAGTTTACCACAGACGCATTTCTCTCAGTAATTATTAATACTGTATTTCTTTTTGAAATGGCATGAAGTGCCTGATATCTAATAATCATATTACAGCAGATCTCAGTCAGCTGGAGTTAGAAGTGTTCTTCCCTATAAGCACTTAAATGTGCAGTTATCTTTTTGGGGGGGGGTTGTTGTCAATGTGTTCTGATCAGTGAAGGTTCGGGTTTTACTGTACCACATTTTTATAATGTACTTTTGATGTTTTGGGTTTTTTTTGCAATTACCTCTCGCTTTTCTTCTTGAGGGTCATCTTAATTTCTGGTTGAACAATCATATGAGTGACAGACCATCTCAACTTTCAGTTAAGTATGACCACAACTAAAGCAGACTTCCAAAACAGACTAGGTTGTGATGTAAATGTTATAAGTTGGAATGTAAAATCTTTGAATACCCCAATCAAACGGAAAAAAGTAATGAACCATTTAAACAAGTTACAGGCGGGAATTGTTTTTCTTCAGGAGACTCATCTTCGAAATTCTGATCACTTCCGGCTCAGGGGAGGGTGGATTGGACAAGCATTTCACTCTAATTTTCACTCCAAATGTAGAGGTGTGGCTATCCTTATTAATAAAAATATCCCATTTGTAATGTCAAAAGTTGAAACCGACTCCTCAGGGCGTTTTTTGATTATCACAGGCAGATTACACAATACACCAGTCGTTCTTGTTAATGTCTATGCACCACATTGGGACGACAGCTCTTTCTTCCAAACTTTTTTTGCCAAAATCCCAAACATGAACACTCATTACTTAATTTTTGGAGGAGATATGAACTGTGTACTGTCACCTACTTTAGATCGTAGTTCATCACGACCTGCACCCCTATCTAGTTCGGCTTCTCAGCTGCAACGGTTTCTTAATACAAATGGCATTGTTGATGCATGGCGGTTCTTAAACCCCCAATCTAAAAACTATTCTTTTTTTTCCCCCGTTCATGGGACATACTCACGCATTGATTATTTGTTTTTAGATAAACGGCTTTTCTCACTGATTAAGAAATGTGAATACAAAGCAATAGTTATTTCAGACCATGCCCCTTTACTGCTCACGCTAAACATACCAGTCTCATACAACAATTACCGCCCCTGGCGACTTAATAATACACTACTTTCTGATGAAAACTTCACTAAATTTATCTCCTCAGAAATATCTTTCTTCCTGAAATATAACCAAACCCCAGAAATGTCCATTTCAACTGTATGGGAATCATTGAAAGCATACCTTAGGGGACAAATTATATCATATAGTGCACAACAAAAAAAACATCACAATTTGAAATTAGACAAATTAACAAATGAAATACTTAGAGTGGACGCAGCACTCGCAGTTACTCCATCTGATGATATGTTCAAATTAAGATTAAACCTTCAAACAGAATTCAATCTGCTGTCAACCAGACATGTTGAAAACCTCATTAATAAGACGCAAAGTAAAATATATGAACATGGTGAAAAAGCAGGAAAACTTTTAGCCCAACAACTCCATCAAAAAACTGTTAGCAGATCTATTATTGAAATAAATGATCACTTGGGTGCTAAACACAGAGATCATTTAGAAATAAACTCATGCTTTCAAAAATACTATTCAACATTATATAAAACATAATCTCACAGTGATAAATCTCTATATGATGCATTTTTCAGGAAAATAAACATCCCCTTAATAGAAAATAAAATATCTTCAGAGCTGGACAAACCTCTATCTATTCAAGAGCTCATAAATGCACTTAAATCTATGCAAAATGGAAAAAGTCCAGGACCGGATGGATTCTCTGTTGAATTTTTTAAAAAATTTGCAGACCAACTTTCTCCAATCTTACTTTCCGTTTTTGAAGAATCAATTGCCACAGGGTCCCTCCTGCTGACCATGCGACAAGCAGTTATCTCTCTCATCCCCAAACCGGATGAAAATCCTCTTGAGTGTGGTTCATATCGCCCTATATCACTCTTAAATGTGGACAACAAAATTTTTTCAAAAATACAAGCAAGTCGCTTAGAAGTGGCTTTGCCTTCGATAATAGCAGATGATCAAACTGGTTTCATTAAAGGCCGTCAATCATTTTATAATATCAGGCGTCTATTTAACATTCTTTATGGTCCTGCCCCGCTCGATGTCCCAGAAATATTGTTATCTTTAGATGCTGAGAAAGCCTTTGATCGGGTGGAGTGGGACTATATGTTTTACACACTAAAGCAATTTGGTTTCGGTGAAAAATTTATATCGTGGATTAAAGTTTTATATTCCTCGCCTCTAGCGGCTGTTCGTACCAACAATAACCTCTCTCCTTACTTCGCCCTTCAACGCGGCACTCGTCAAGGCTGTCCTCTATCACCTCTCTTATTTGCTATAGTGATTGAGCCATTAGCTATAGCAATACGCAATGAAATCAATATAATAGGAATACAAAGATATGATACTGTGAATAAAGTATCCCTTTACGCAGACGATATGCTATTATTCTTGTCCAATCCTTTAAAAAGCTTACCGCTTTCTTTAAACCTTCTTGAAAATTTTGGTAAAATATCAGGATACAAAGTTAATCTTCACAAATGTGAAATTATGCCAGTGAATTTAGAAGCTAAAAAAATTGACTATGATCTGTTTCCATTTAAAATTAGTTCACAAAAATTTAAATACTTAGGAATTTGGATTACACACTCCTTTAAAGATATTTTTAAAGCTAACTACTCCCCATTATTAACTCAGCTCAAAAAAGATCTGGAATGTTGGTGTCTGTTACCCCTTTCCCTGGGGGGCAGAATTAACATAATTAAAATGAATGTGCTACCAAAATTTTTATATGTATTTCAATGCATCCCTTTATATTTATCTAAATCTTTTTTTACAAATGTAGATAAACTCATATCAAGCTTTTTGTGGAATAAAGGAAAACCTAGAGTAAGAAAAAATATCTTGCAACAACACCGTCAACAAGGTGGATAATACCTTCCTAATCTACAATACTACTATTGGGCTGCTAACATTAGAGCCATGCTATATTGGAAAGAATCACAATTTAACATAAATTCAAAATGGTTATGTATGGAAAAGGCTTCTTGTCCTCATACCTCCCTACAGTCACTGCTTTGTTCAGAGTTACCGTTTTCTGAACCTATATCAAATCACACCTCAAATCCCATAGTTAAACATTCTCTAAAAATTTGGAGGCAATTTAGGCAAGTATTTTCCCTTAAAAACCAATCAAAATGTACACCCACAGATAAAAATCATAGGTTTATACCTTCAACTACAGATAAAGCTTTTTGGGAATGGAGCAGAAGAGGCATTGTTACACTTGAAGACCTATTCATTGAAGGCACATTTGCATCTTTTGAGCAACTTGTAATGAAATACAATATCCCCCGCTCTCATTTCTTCAGATACCTTCAACTTCGAAGCTTTATCTCAACTTCATTTACTCATTTCCCATCCCGTCCCCCTGACTCACTTCTAGATTCCATCTTGAAATTCAAAATAAGTCTCAGGGGAACTATTGGGAAAATTTACCATTTACTAAACACATACATTGCAAAACAAAAAACACCTCTAACATTGCTAAAAACCCAATGGGAAGAAGATTTGGGATTAAATATCACTGAAGAGATATGGGAAAAAGCTTTAGATAGAATATACTCTTCCTCAATCTGCTCACGTCATGTGATTACTCAGTTTAAGATTGTACATAGACTCCACTGGTCTAAAGCAAAACTTAAAAAATTCATTCCAAATATTAATACCATCTGTGACAGATGTAAACAAGGAACAGCCACCATCTCGCATATGTTTTGGTTCTGCGTAAAACTACAAAACTTTTGGCAGTCAATATTTAAAGTATTTTCAGACATCCTACAAAGGCCTATACAACCTTCTGTAATCCCTGCAATATTTGGTGTAATCCCACAAGATCTTAATCTCAATAAGAAAACACAAACTATAATAATTTTTGGAACGTTGATTGCCAGGAGACTTGTTCTTCTCAAATGGAAAGAACAATTTCCTCCAACTGTTAAGATGTGGATAAATGATATGTTACATTTTTTGGTTTTGGAGAAAATTCGTTTTTCTACAAGAGGTTGTACACAAGATTTTTATACCACTTGGAACCCCTTTATAAGTTATATGAAGAACCTAGATGTCACTGCTGTTCGGATGCTTAAAGATTGACCCTGTACTTTTGGAAATGTGTAATTAAGAGGCTTACTCATTTTATTTTATTTATTTGAAAATATATAATTTACAAACTCTTCGCAATTTGAATGAGTGGTACAGTAATGGGAGGGAGGGAAGGGTGTGTGTGGGGAGGGGGGGTATGTTGTCAGTTTTGTAAACTTTGTCAAACATATATCTTTGTACCTCTGTTTGAAAGAAAAATACCAATAAAAAGACTTGGTGTAAAAAAAAAAAAAATGCCTGGCGGTCCGGATAAAAGGGTCTCGGGGTCCGGACCCGGACCGCGGTCCGCCAGTTGGGGACCCCTGATCTAGAGGGTAAAGGCAGTGGATGTTTGGTTTCCTCCCAACACCAGATGGTGGCCTTAATTGGATTAACTGGGAGGAAAACAAGCCTTGTAAAAGAAGTAGATGCAGTTTTTTGGGGTATGTGGGAGGAAGAAGCCAAATCCAGTCAGTTATTTCCACACAGAGATGTTTGTACAGATGAAGATGTAGTTTGGACTGGTGTGGGCATGATGGGGCAGGTGTTGTATGGACAGAATGTCTGGTGTTGGCTGTTAAAACCTCACTGCCCAGTGGACTGGGATGGATCCCATCAGGTCTATAAAAGGAGGGTCTGTTGCAGAACAGGCTAAAATTCTCAATAAACACAAATCCATTCTGTCTGGAACCAGACTGGAGCCTGGTGTTTAGGCCCAGCAGCCTGCTGAAACGGCCCTAGCTGCGAGAGAGGGAAAGGAGGGGGCCCGAAATAAAAACAGTCAATGGACATTATTTTAAAAAATTAAAAAGTTCAATTACAGCCTTTTTAGTCGTTTCTGACTCTTGATCAGGCGTGTCATTAAAACCGACGTGTAAAATCAGTCTCTTTACCGTGGGAGTGAAAGAGCGCAGCAGGTCTGGGAGTTTCTCCAGGATGTCCAGAACTGTGGCTCCGGGGAAACGGTGAGTCACCGCGTTAAAGATGCGGACCTTCCTTATAATGGAATCCCTGATTATTGCCGTTGTCGGGGCAAACAGAGGAGGAGGAGACATAGGCGCAGGTGAAGTGCTGACATGTGAGACAGCGGTGGAGCATACCTATGTAACAACAACGACGGCGGCCGCCTCACCTAGGAGCTGGTCTGCCGTCTGAGATGGTGGCGAGGCGCAAGTACCGCTGGAGTGGAAGCAGACGGCCTCCTTCAGGATCCAACGTCGGGGGGGAAAGATGTTGCTGACCGGGAGGACGCGGGGAGCTCCAGCTGGCGATGCCTGTCAGGAGCGGACGAGTCTTTCGGGGAAATCCTTGGTGCCCGAGCCGGGTTGCTGCCTGCCGCAGTCCTTCCGTGTTTCGTCAGGATCTCCGTGGCGTCTCTCCGAATAACAGGGAACTCCATGATGGAGCCCAGGACAGGTGGAATCTGCGCTGCTGCGTTTGCTACAGAAGGAGCTGGAGCATCCGAAGCAAGACTTGCAAAGCAGTTTGAGAGACTCAGCAGAGGAGGCTTTTGAGTCTCATCAAAACTCCCTATGGGAAATCGGACAACCACTTCATCTTTGTTTTGGAGTTGAGAATGAAGAAGGCCGTGGACAGGTGGAAGGATCCCACGGGGCTGTGTCCTGGAGAACGGTGCTAAGCATTGTTGGCTGCTTAGACTGGGCGAAGGAGACATCCATGAACTTTGAAAGCAGTGCATCTTTTATTTCCAGCTCAGATTTTAGGCGACGGATATCTTCTTTAAGGTCAGTGATGATTGCAGCAGTTTTACCCAGAAATTTTGAGTACGGTCACATCTGGACTCACCGCTGCTGCTCCACCATCCACAATGTTGGTGAGCAAACATACACACAGTGGATCCGCCATCACAAACTGGTTAACACAAGGGTTATATAAACTTCCTGAAATTCCTGAAATTATTGTCTAAAACTGTCGGTTTGTTGCCTCCTACAAGTTGAAACAAGGTGTTACGGTTGATTTTTGTGATTGGTCAACTGGTCTAAGTCCCATGCTCAGGTGGGCAAGACATGCACAGTGCTTTTGATCCGCTTGTGAAAGTTTCTCATTGTGAGTCTCTACTCCCCGAAGGATCTTTCCACAGAACACCGACAGATCGCCTCTCTCCGTCTTCCGCTCCCAGACTGCCCAATAAATCAGAAATACTCCGGTCCCCATTAGGAGGAATCCAATTATCAGAAATCCAAATAGGTACAAATCCTCAACATCTTACACATACAGCTGGGCCAGACACATCAGCCTCCACTTGCCCCATGGATCGTTGGTGTATCCAGCCGCGTGGGTTCCGTCTGGGCAGGAAGGGTCTGCTTCACCGTTCCTTAGCGTGGAGTAAATTTTGTCAATTGAATTCAGAGACCAGCTGATCAGATCCATTTTCAGAATGCAAAAGCAGTAGTTGCAGCAGGTTGAAAAGTGCAGGCTCTGGGGTAGACAAGACAAAAGCCTTGGGAGTGAGCTGATAACAGGAGGAGCGAGAGGAGAAGCGTCTGACCTCGGCGAGAGTCAAGCATAAAGACTTGATCACATGTTATAAATCTAACCAATCAGAAGTGGTTAACGTCCATACTTCCTTGTTCTGATTCGGCTCATAAAGTCTCTCAGTTCCAACAAAATAACAGCTAAAGTTCGTGTTTAGCGGTGCAGGTTGCTGCAGGGTCACACAAACTATTAGTGCTAAGGTGAGCTGACACCTGTGCTCAGGTGAGTGTTTATGTTTCGCTGAGGTGGATGATGATGGGAGAGAGCGCCCGGCCATCCCCACACCCCGACTCCCTGCCAGGGCAGCAGCAGCTGCCCGGACCCCCCAACACCCACCACGGAGCCGCGGAGAGAATCCGCCCGCCGGGCAAAACCGCCAAGCACCCAGACCAGGGCACGCGGGACCGCCTCAGAGGCCCCCCACACCCGAGAGCAGGAAAGCACAGAAACACAGAGAGTGCAGGCCCCAGCCCAGCCAGAGGAGCAGCCCCCCCACCCCGCCAGGAGGGCCAACGCAAGGCCCCGCCCCCGGAGAGCCCCCAACCCCAGAAGAGCACCCCACCACCACCACCCAGCAGCGCCGAGCATCCCCCCGCCCGCAGAGATGCCCCGTCACCCTCCCACCAGCCGCCCTACATGTCGAGAAGGGCACTGAGAGGACATCGACTGTTTGCTGGCAGTGATGTCCACACGCCCCCCCACCAAGGGTCCTAAATGTCTATGGTGCGGTTAAAATTGGCGGGAAGGGCACTGAGAGGACATCGACTGTTTGCTGGCAGTGATGTCCACACGCCCCCCCACCAAGGGTCCTACATGTCTAAAGTGCAAATGAAATAAAGGGGAGAGCCAAATCCATGCGGCCACAGGAGGGGGGCCACTGGCAAGTAGTCTGCCCCCCGCAGCGCACTGCAATACAGACACCCTCCCCTTCACCCTAATGCAGGCGTGTCAAACCCGCGGCCCGCCGGCAATCTGCGGGGATGATAATTTGCGACCCGTGTCTTAATATGAATATGCTGATGGCGGCTCGTCAAAAAATGTGTTTCTGTCGCTGCGCATGTGTAGGGGGAGCTACCAGCTCCGTCTGTAGATGTCTCTTTTAGAATGAATACACATAAGATGTGGAGGAATACGCTTTTTGACGTGCTGACTGTTCCTATTGAATCAGAACTCCCCAATCTCCGAGCCGCAGACCCCTCTTTCACCGCGCGGGGATCCGCTGCTCCCGCCTGTCAAACATGTTTTAGTGAAAAACAAAAAAAAAAAAAAAACATGTTTTAGTGAGCTTGGCTCGCACCTGCGTGTGCGTTTCTGTGAATTTTAAGGTTCACACACCGGCTGTGTCGGCGCGCATTCCAGTCCATGTAAGCGCGATAGAAGTCCGATATGCTGCTACGCGCGTTTGAATCGAACCCCCATGGAAAGCGGATCCCAAATGCGCGCTGATGCAGCCGGCGCGCGCGAGCACCCCACACCTCCAATGAATGGAAGAAACATAGATCAGATTTATTTATTGTGAGGAGAGTTCTACAAAAATCTACAAAAAATGAAATCCTTCAAAGATTTTCTCGTTACCGGGGCTTCTCTCTCTCTCTGAAGGAGGATCTGTTAATACAGACATTTGAAACTGAATACAAATAATTAGTTTTCTCTAGTCAGTCAGTCAATATGTGGTTTCTTCAGTTGTCTGTATCTGTTGTATGGTCATTATTATTATTGTATTTATTTAGTACTAATTTGTTTGTTTTTTTATTAATCTTTTAATATATTTATTTATTTTATTAGTTAGTTAGTAAGTCCTTTTTATTTTGAACAACACATACATACTTGGTAAAAAAAAAAAGAAAAAAGAAAACAACAACAGAAAATTCTATATAAATTATAAATAAATACATTACACCTCTATTATGTAGTTCGAAATGGAGTAGGAAGAAGTTTAAAAAACTTTTTTTAATCCTACCCCCTAGCAATATATCTTAAATTTAATCTTCAATATAAACTATTTCAGAAACAGACATTAACTACCCTTATTTTTTTATATATATAAATCAACACACACAAAGATCTATACACGTCGTTCATTATTTATTCATTATTTTGTGTTAAAAATAAAGATATCTGAGAACATTGGAATGTTTTATCAGTGTTTTTCTTGTGGAAATCCTGATGTGCCCCAGACTCAGCCTCCAGCGGCCCCGGGCTGAATTGAGTTTGAGACCCCTACCCTAATGCATGTTTGTATGAGAGAGGGGATATGTTGGGGTCAGTTGGCAGAGTGACCCCCCCCGATGGTGGACCCCCCCTTCAACCCTCCGAGAGCCTACCTCCCGAGGTAGCTAATGGGACCCCCGCACCCCCACGGAAAGCTTTAATAAATCCAGTTTGATCATGGTGAATTATGTGGGGAGTGATTTTTTTCTATTCTCTGTGCTAATGCTTTACAAATAATTTTGACGTCTGCATTGATCAGTGAGATGGGACGATAGCTGAGAGGAGTTGAGGGATCTTTCTCTGGTTTGAGAAGAAGGATTATATTTGCTGAATTCATGTTTGGTGGAAGTAACTGATTTTCCTTTATAAATGTAACCATTTTATAAAAAGTTTCTGCTAGCTGTTCCCAGAATTCTTTGTAAAACTCAGCGGGAAAGCCATCCGGCCCCGGAGCTTTGTTGTTCGGCATAAGCAGCAGAGCATCATGAAGTTCAGATGATGAGAGCGGCGAGTCTAAGTCTGTGATTTGATCTTCATTTAATCTGGGAAGGTTTACATTATTAAGAAATGAATTGATGCTTTGCTCTGATGGATTGATCTGTGAAGTGTACAAGTTCTTATAAAAATCTTTAAAAGTTTCATTAATTTTGATCGGGTCATGACTGACATTTCCTGATTGATCAGTAATAGATGTTTGTTGTGTCCTATGTTCATATATACTCCAAGCCACTAGGCGGTGCTAGAGGATAGAGGTCAGAGAGAGAGAGACAGGAAAAGGAGAGAGAAGGATGACGATGAAAATGGAGATCTGTTGTTGAACGATAATAAAGCAAGTGATAAGTAAATACGTTCGTCTTCTTACGCCTCGAACACTACATTTTTGGCGACGAGGGATCCTACGTGTTTTTGCCGGCGCATTTTTCCACCGTTCAACATGGCGGCGAACGTGCATCCACTGCCAGTGTTTTTGCCGTGTCCCGGAGAACCACCGCTACCCTACGCCATGTGGATGCGTATGTTCAACAACTACTTGCTTGTGATAAATGCTTCGGGAAATGCGTGGCCAGAAGCTAGAAGGAGAGCCACATTGCTTCATTGCCTTGGAACCGAGGGGCAGCGGATTTTCTACTCTCTACCAGACACAGGTGACACTTTTGCTTCCGCTGTTGCTGCTTTAGAAAAGCACTTTTTGCCCAAAGTCAACATCGTCGTCGAAAGACACGCTTTCAGACAGCGTACACAGTCACCACATGAGACAGTTATGCAATGTGTAGCTGCATTATGGGACCTTGCTTCCAAATGTGGATTTGAAAATAAAATGGATGAAATGATCCGCGACCCACTTGTCGAACATGTCTCAAGCTCCAGCATCAGAGAAAGGCTTTTACTTGAACCGGATTTGACCCTGGATAAAGCAATCACTCTGGCAATTCAACTGGAATCTGCAGTCCAACAGGCTAAAACAATAGCTGCAAACCGCAGTGCATCTGTCCAAGCCGTACAGCCTCAGTCACATCATTCTAAACCAAAATACAAACAGGACAACCGCCGAAGTCCTCATTCTGCTGCAGCACAAAAACCTGCTCAAAGCTGTTTCAGGTGTGGTTCAGATAAACATCTTGCTTCTTTTCCTCAGTGCCCTGCTGCTAAGGCTGCATGTAAGCTTTGCCACAAAGTGGGACATTTTGCTCGTGTCTGCCGTTCATCCAAGACCAGACAGGTGCGTGAAGTGCATTTGCCTAAACTGACTGTACTGTATCTGCAACACCCTCTTCAGGCATCCAAGAAATTACAGTGTGAGATTACAGTTAGCGCTTCTGCTTCACCTCTAAAGTGATTGAACTTACTGTTGATACAGGCTCTGCAGTTTCTATTTTGCCTCACCACATTTACAAGCAGCATTTTTGTGATACACCATTGTCCCCGCCAGAACTCTAACTGGTGACGTATACAAGGAAGTTAATTCCTGTCATAGGCTGCTTACATGTCACAGTGGGAAGAGGAAGCAAGACAGCTTCAGCTACTTTCTTTATTGTGAAAAAAGGCACGCCTCTCCTTGGACGAGATCTCATGGAGGCCTTGAACATCTGTATTTCTGGCAATACTGTTCTTCCTCCTCACAAAGCTCTACCTGCACCGGTGATGACAGCAGAACCATCACTGTCTTCTTGCATCCCTGCTGCTCCTGACATTGGATGTGTGCATGCTTTTGTCCACAAAGTGAAAATGGACCCTTCAGTGAAACCAGTACGCCAGAAACTACAACGCCTGCCATTTGCCGTGAGAGCTTCTGTTTCAGCTGAACCGGAACGTCTTTTAAAAGCTGGTGTCATAGAGAAAGTCGATGCATCACCCTGGGTTTCACCTATTGTGGTCACTGGACGAAAAAATGGTGGAATCAGGCTCTGTGCAGATTTGAGGGAACCAAACAAAGCCGTCATCACTGATTGCTACCCATTACCACATATGGATGAAATCTTTGTTAACCTACAGGGTGCAAAAATGTTCTCCACAATCGATCTAGCCAACGCATACTATCAGCTGCCTCTGCACGAAGACAGCAGAGATCTTACATCATTCATCACACATGATGGTCTCTTCAGGTTTTGTAGAGTTCCATATGGACTTTCTTCTGCCCCCTCAGCTTTTCAGAAAATAATGAAAGAAATCCTCAAAGACCTTCCCGGTGTTCAAAACTATATGGATGACCTCATTGTTTCTGGAAAAACAGCTTCTGAGCACGATCAGAACCTTGATGCTGGACTGGTGCTCAATGACCAAAAATGCAATTTCAGAAAATCATCACTGCACTTTTTGGGTCACGTCATTACTCCAGATGGCATTCTTCCTGATCAGGACCACATTGATGCTGTACTGAAAGCCCCTCCCCCATC
>NW_023416981.1:0-5509 GCF_002922805.2 Oryzias melastigma | reverse complement strand
GTTTTGAGGAAGTTAAACAACTCCTAGTGACTAGTGCTGCACTTGCACCTTTTGATCCAGCCCTGCACACTGTGGTGTCTACTGATGCAAGTGACTGTGGCCTTGGTGCTGTGCTAGCTCAAGTACACCCTGATGGCACTGAGAAGACTGTAGCTTTTGCCTCCCGCACGCTGACTGCCACAGAACAGAAATACTCTACAGTTGAAAAAGAGGCACTTGCATGTGTCTGGGCAACAGAGAAGTGGCGTACTTACTTATGGGGACGACGATTTACTCTCCGCACGGATCACCAAGCATTGACAACCCTGCTGACCACAGAAGGGATGGGCCGAGCTGGAATGCGAATCGCTCGCTGGTCTGCTCGGCTATTGTGTTTCGATTACAACATCATCTACTGACCAGGCTCTCAGAATCATACAGCTGATTGTCTTTCCCGGCTTCCCTTGCCTGTGGCTGATACAGTCATTCCGAGTCCAGAACCAGAAATGATAGCACAGATTACTGCTACTTTGACTTCACTTTCTGTGTCTGACTTTGAGTTAGCCTGCTCTTCTTGCCCTGAGCTATCTGCTTTGCATTTTCAAATGAAAAAGGGCTGGCCTGCTTCTATTAAGTCAGTCAGTGAAACACTACAACATCAAAGATGAACTTTCAGCATTAGATGCCTTCATCCTCAGAGGTTCAAGGATTGTTGTACCACTTTCTGTGAGACCTACACTGATCACACTTGTCCATGAGAGTCACCAAGGAATCGTGCGCACTAAACAGCGCTTGAGGGACCTTTATTGGTGGCCAAAGATGGACTCCCAAGTCCAGGCTGCTATAGCCTCATGTGTCATTTGTCAGTCCAATGACAAAACAGCTCGACACATCCTGCTCCCCTGCAGCCTGTCCCACTTCCTGATGGACCGTGGAAGAAGCTGGACCTTTGTTGGACCTTTTGAGACAGCTGACCCTGCCTGTAGATTTGCCATCACACTGACTGATTACTACAATAAGTGGCCAAAACTTGGCCCTTGTCTTGTATGATGACCCCCAACCTTGAACCTGAATCAAATTCAGCGCAGCTCACAGCTGAACACAACCAAAGAAGGAGATAACGGTTAGCATCCTGAATTCTCCAGAGTCTGCGAGGCCTTTGGGTCAGTCCTGAGAGGACCTGTGACATCACACTGGCCTGTGTTGTCCTCTACAACTGTGGTCCCCATCTTTTTGTGGCTGCAGATTTTACCACGGCCCGGTGGGGGGAAAGATATACTGTTACGTCAAGAGGGGTTAAAAACTAGTTAGTTTTACCATTATAAGATCATCTCAGTCTTTCTGGCTCCAGAATGATTCCATCTTCACAGGAAATTAATTTATTTCTAAGTTAACATATATTATTTTATCCTCATAGGAAACTGGGGGCAAGAAATAAAGTCATGCTTGATTAGTTATTTGAATAGATATTCGTCATTATCTAAAGCTTTTGTCCTCTTCTTTTTTTTATTTCTCTCTTGATTATCACGAAAACTGAGTATGAATTTTACTTCAAAACTCACACGTTCACTATCTCAGTTATTTTTTACCAAACTGACTTTCTTTCTTTCAACATGACCTTGAATTCTTCGTAAACCTGCAAAAAAACTCAAATCCCACCTCTGTGACATATTGTGTGAGTTTCTGTTTTCTTTTAGTTTCCACTGCAATCATGAAAATTGAGAGGGTCTTAGTGTTTTTAGAGTGTACTTGCTTTACCTGAGTAACCAGCAAGAGGTTAATTATACTAAGACCGGACATACTCAGGATTGGCAGGTGTGGAGTTCACCAACCCCCAACTCAGGGTTTATCAGATGATAAGTTTATCGCTCTTCCTGGAACAGGTCCCAGGGCCCTTCTATTCAGTATGTTAAATGGCCCGTTTTGACTAAAGGCTTATAGAACAGCTTATAGAACGTCTTCTAGAACTTGAGTCTTTTGTTGAAGTCAATTAAAAGAAAAATTAAGGAAACTCGACAAACAAGTTTTATACAAAATATGACAGAAAAAAGCGTTCGCTCATGACAAGAGAGAAATCTACTTTTTTTATATAGGTTGAACCTTTTGTGTGTGGAGATTTCTCAAATGTCTTCAGAAATATTGTGCTTGAGATTTTAGATTAATATTTAAATAAATTATGTATATAAAGAATGTTAATCTTTTTTTATCACTAGTTTTATTACTATTTAATTTGACCAATTGAAGGAGACTGAGATTTTTTCGCGAGCTAGTTGATAAGAGAAGTGGGTGAAAGAGTGGGATAAGGTTTGGTGGAAATATAGAATTCTCTGTAATACAGTTACATCATGTTAAAAATGTGTGGATCAAATGTTAGACTGTCCTTGTTTTCTGAAAACTTGTCAACATTTTTGCATCTTAAATTAATATTGTTGTGAATAAAAATCTAATCACCCAATGTCTCATTATTAATACTATCTCATATAAAAAACAATATTTCAATATTTTTTGTGGATTTCCTCAAAGGGTTTCCAAAACATCTCAATTAAAAAACAGTTGTTTTGATGGAGATGGTTTTACAGAGTTGTAAAAAGGTAATAGATGATATCACCCAAAGTATTCGCTCCCTTTCCCTAAACTCACACACTGTATGTTTATGAGTAATTGCTCATGTAAAGAATGTAATAAAAAAGACAGAAGAATATTTGCTGTACTTCTGAGAAGTTAAAATTATATTTTAAGCTCCATTTTAGATGTTTTTTTATATAAAAGTGTGATCAAATACAAAAACAGAAAAGGCTCTTATCTTACAACTTGAGAGAAATCCAGTTTAAAAACAAAAAGCGAAGAAGGTTGTTCTTCTTCTGTATTCCTAGTGGAATAAGTTAGGTTTTTGTGGAAAAAAGTAGACAAAGAAGAAGATTAAAACAATTTTATTTTGTCATATTCTGAAGACAGGGTTTGTCCTTTCATCACAAGGATAATGACTAAGAAAATAATTTTACAGGTAAAATGATCCTTTGTCATGTTTTCTTTGTGACCTGGATTCCTTTTCTGCTTTAGATAATCGTGACCAAGGCTCCCAGAGTTCCTCCAAGCCCTCCGACGGCTGCAGTGCCAGTGGCTCCCAAACCGGCCATTCCTGCAGGAGAATACAGTAGACACTGTACACTATGCTGCAGAGATGGAGGGGTGTGACCACCAGATCACAGAGTTTCCTCAGCTCTACTTTGAGTTTTCTCAAACCAACACTTGTACAAACATCTTGTTTTCAAGAATCTGAGAAATTTGTCAAGTGATTTTCATCCTGCTCTTACCGGCTGATTGAAGAATCGCGAATAGGCTTCCTGCTGCCACCCCTCCACCATTGGCCACGGCAGCAGCCGACATCCAGCTCGCAGCTAAGGAACTAGCAGCAATCCCAGTTGCGGTAAACCCAACCGCTCCAAGCACAAGAGGAGCAGCTACGACAGCCCCACCTCACAGAAGCAAAAGGAGACTCTCTTTAAAGCATGAAATGATGGAGATTATTACAGTTTGAGCTAAAACAATAGGACTTTTATGTTTGAGAAACAAGAAAAACAAACTATTAGTTTAAAGAAAACTCCACTGTCCTACCTGCTCCGGCTGCAGCAAAGACAAAAGTGACTGAAACAAAAGAATAAATAAAATATCAGTAATGACAGATGAAGAAATCAAAGTGTACATTTAAATGTTCTGTACTCACGCAGCCCCATAGTGTATGGTAGACAAGAATAAATGTGTGTTCTTCCTTCTTCTTCAAAGGTTTTTCAGCAGACACTTTGGAATCTCCAATGTCAAGCAAATGCACAAGTCTGAAGTCTGACTTATAAAGGGTGCTGATTTCCGGTTACACTAAACTCTTTATCATCGCTGCTCCCTACTGGACAAGTTAGTTTCGTTTTCAAAGAATCTTAACACAAGTGTTGTGCGTGTTATAAAACTGTTGTACTGTCTGAAATGTTTCTTGTCCCTCTAACCAGGACAATTGTACGACTTCTTTGAAAAACACAGCTCATTTATTTCCAAGGAAAATGTCTGTGTTGGTGCAACATCCTTTGACGCTGTAAGTCAAGGTTTGCGAACGTTTCAAAAGAAAAAAAAAACATAAAAAAAACACTCCAAATGTCACAACTCTCTTTAAAACTGATTTATCTGTTAATTTTATTCTGTATTTTTTGTACTATTTTTGTACTGCCTTTTATGTGTTTTATAACGGTGTACAGTCAACCCCTAAACTCTGTTTCTTTTAACATCAACCTGTCAAGGAACTGCAGATGGAGTAGCCTGCGGCTATAACCTGGCACATTTGTTTTTAATATTCGTTACTATGCACTGTTCTGTTCTCAGTATAGTAGATTAAATGTTTCTGCTTTATATTATATATTATAAAACCACTTCTGATATCCATGGTTAAATAATCTTGTTTTAACTGTAATCCATAACAGCTCTTTTCACCTGTCTCTGTACTACTGATAAGATTACCCCACCTGGTGGCAAGACTGATGAACTACATCCTTATTATTGTGTTAATGTCCGCTGTTCTCTGAACAAAAATAAATAAATAAATAAATGAACAAGTATATTTTTTTTACCCATGCTCCAAACCGTAAGAAAAATTAATAAACTATTTTATTTGATATGGGAGGTCTTTGTTTTCCCTATTCTCACAAACACTGTATCGAATTTGAAGTTATTTTCTTTGTAGAACTTACAGAACAGAACTGGAAAAACAAGTGTCACTTTTGGATAAGATATAAAATCCTTCTTTTGGTGATTTACTAAACTGGATATGCTATTTTTAAGGAAAAGTTGGTGCAACATACTCTGACGCTCCAAGTCAAGGTTGAATTCTCAACACTTTCTTTGGAAAATAAATTCTAATAAAAAAAATAAAATAAAATGAGTTATTCTTCAAATGCAAAATTAGAAAAACTTCTACTAATTTATTTGGTTATATGACAAACTACATCAATTTGATAACACCATCAAAAAGATCCACACCCCCAAAGCGTGCCATACAGGGGTGCTATCCTAGTTAATGAGTAATTTTATTTTCTCTTGTTTTATTTATCTAATTATTATATTGCCCATCTTTCTGAAACTTATATTTTATGTTTTACTCATATCTTCCCTGTTTTGGCTTACTTAGTGTCAAAATATATTTTTTTTGGTCATTGCTTTGTTTTTTATGTCTATATGTTCTGTAAATGTGCTTGTATTTAATAAAGTTTTTTTTTAAATCAAAATGAACATTTTACGGCATCTATTTTGCGACTCATGCTCTGATGATGAAAATGTTGATGGTATATTAAAATGTTATGTTTAAACAAGTTTTTTTTTGCAAAAAGTGTTCGATCGCAATTCATTGTGGTATATATTCACTAGCGTAGTCAGCGTCGATGTACACTAGTTTTTGGCAAAGGCTTCTGGGAATTTTCTATGTCACTTGATCTTTGAATTGTAGATTCAAACAGCACTAGAAAAAGGCAAACGCACTATAAAGTGCATT
>NW_023416980.1:57908-66243 GCF_002922805.2 Oryzias melastigma | reverse complement strand
ATCTACTGTCAAAGTGTTCCCAGTGGTCTTTTCATTATGTTAAAAATAAAAACTACTGTCATTTTCTGGGACATGGTTTCTGCAAGGTTGCAGAGTTCAATATCATCAGAAAAATCCCACAAGAACATGTTAAAGTCGCCCTATGACCGTTCTGGATAACAGCTCAGACGAGGAATTGATCTTCATGGACTGAACTTCCTCCAAAAGCCTGATTTTTTCTCCTTCTGTTCTGTTATTTCTACGTACTTTAAGTTTGATCAGAACAAAATCTGATAGAAATTCATGTTGGTCACATTTAATACCTTCAGCAAAGACACATCGCTGCATGTCTGCACGGATTTGAATCTCTTCCCAGGATAAATGTACTTGTAAATGTAATGTTATTGTTTTAGAAGTTGATGCAAATTTATCATTTTATATTCAACTGTCATATTTTACTGTGTTTATCACAGAGACAAACACCACAAACAGACCAGAACCAGATGAGAGCCCAGATCCTGCTCCATCCTCAGAAACCAGACCTGATCCAGGTGAGTGAACGTGATAAACTTCTGCGTCTGGTGATTTATTATTACTGCGTTAAGCCTGTTAATTTGTGTTTATTATTTTACAGTGTATCCATATTCACTTTCCCCTCATTAAAATGTCCTGCATGTGTTTTTGATAATCAATACGTTAGTCATGTGCTTACACTCCTGTTGGATTAATAATGCTGCTTCTAATTAGTTACTGGAAAAAAAATTATGAAAATTGAAGTTAAAATTTTCTGGTTACTGTCCGATGCGCAGCTATGAGTAACCAAAAAAACATATTTCTACTTCAATTTTTTCTTCAGTGTCCCTTAAGGGCCTCCGTACCTTAGGGAGTAATGCACAATATTTTAAAAACACGTTTAAAACCATCGTCCTGTTAGTGAACATTTGGTTCAGCGTTCACGTTGGTCTGGACTATTTACTTCATCTAACATTTGTTTCTTATGTTCAGCTGCAGGAGGAGACGCGGCTCCACCTGGTGAGTCAAAAGTTTCAATAAAAAGTAAAAAATAGTTCAAAAACTCCCATTGTGATGATTGTGTTGTGGTTTTGTTCCAGAGGAAACAAGACCGAACCAAGAATCTAGAGTCACTGTTACGGCTGAGATCAACCATCAGAACGGTGAGTGAAAGGATCAAAAAAGAAGATTTTCTTCAATCCAGCAGATTAAATGTCAACTGTGTTTGATAACATATATTAATAAAGCTTTTCTGGTAGTTTCTCTGCTGGATGTAAATGTTGAAAATCATCTCAATAGTTTTGAAGACTTTGTCAGCATCATTTGATGGATGGAGTCACTGTTTTTCTATGTCTTCTGTTTCAGTCACACTCCAATCATTGGTTATTTAGTAAAGATCTCCAGCCATAATAGTAGAAAGCTGTCTCCATGGTAACAGATGGAGCTCTGCAGACTGATTGTAGCTGAACATTGTTAGAAACTGATGTAAACTTGTGATTTTATATTCAGCTGTCATATTTTACTGTGTTTATCACAGAGACGAACACCACAAACAGACCAGAACCAGATGAGAGCCCAGATCCTGCTCCATCCTCAGAAACCAGACCTGATCCAGGTGAGTGAACGTGATAAACTTCTGCGTCTGGTGAGTTTGAGGCAGAAAACAGGAAGTTGTCAATGTCCAGTCGCTCCACGTCACTACAATGAGTCAGTGTGTGGACGGACGACGATCAGCTAAACCACAGCGGCACAACACAACGTCCTGGCTGCAAAAGGGGTGGAGCTAGAAACCATGGTAAAGAGTGATGTCTAAAAGATGGTAAAGACAGCAGCACCTGTGCATGTTTCTAAAGGATGTGTCACACAGCTGTTGCGTATGATTTTAAACGAATTAAAATTTCTCAAACGAGAACATGTGTGAAAAAGTGACAGTAGTGGTAGTTTTATGAATATTTTCACAGATGTATCACAAATAAACCACAGTAGACGGCAGGAAAAGTACTAATGAATTATGCATAGACCACATAAGTGATCCACGGTCAGTACCACGGTCAGTAGTATGGTCAGTAATACAGTCAGTACTATGGTCAGTACTATGGTCAGTACTATGGTCAGTACAATGGTCATTATCATAGTCAGTACCACGGTCAATACTATGGTCAGTAATACAGTCAGTACTATGGTCAGTACTATGGTCAGTACTATGGTCATTATCATAGTCAGTACCACGGTCAATACTATGGTCAGTACCATGGTCAGTACTATGGTCAGTACCATGGTCAGTACCATGGTCAGTACTATGGTCAGTACCATGGTCAATACTACGGTCAGTACCACGGTCAGTACTATGGTCAATACCATGGTCATTATCATAGTCAGTACCACGGTCAGTACTATGGTCAGTACTATGGTCAGTACCACGGTCAGTACTATGGTCAGTACCATGGTCATTATCATAGTCAGTACCACGGTCAATACTATGGTCAGTACCACGGTCAGTACTATGGTCAGTACCATGGTCATTATCATAGTCAGTACCACTGTCAATACTATGGTCAGTACCATGGTCAGTACTATGGTCAGTACCATGGTCAGTACTATGGTCAGTACTACAGTCAGTACCACAGTCAGTACTTTGGTCAGTACCATAGTCAGTACCATGGTCAGTACCATGGTCAGCACCATAGTCAGTACCACAGTCAGTACCATAGTCAGTACTACGGTCAGCACAGTGGACATCACCTCGCAGTGCTTTGTTTCAACCAGTCAGATTCTCCTTCTCAAACTATTTCTAAATCAGTTGCTAGATGCTAGCCGAGGCAGCTCGCCAGGGGGGACTTGTAGCTCGTAGCTGGACTTGTAGACGTGTATCCGCCCCCATTATACTCTGACCCCTCCCACAACCTGCCTTCTGTGCAGCACTAGACACCCTCTCACGAAAGACCTGACCCCTCGGGTAACTCACGATACGAATCACGATACATGACTCACGATACCGCTAGTATCTCAACATGCAAACTTAACAATACTCAATATATTAACTTGATAATCTATGATAATCTATTTTTAAAACAAACATTTATTGTTAATTTCTTCAGAAACTTTTTTGAACAATTTCAAACACAGTATGTTAATATAACTCCCTATTTAACATTAAAAATAAAATGATCAATAAATATGAATGTCTCTTTACAATAATTCTAGAGAATTACTCTTTAAACCTCAACAAGTAGAATTTTCATGGTAGGGCCCCTTTAAGAAATAAAAAGTAGAGAATTAAATAAAATAGTTCAAAAACTCCCTTTGTGATGATTGTGTTGTGGTTTTGTTCCAGAGGAAACAAGACTGAACCAAGAATCTAGAGTCACTGTTACGGCTGAGATCAACCATCAGAACGGTGAGTGAAAGGATCAAAAAAGAGGATTATCTTCAATCCAGCAGATTAAATGTCAACTGTGTTTGATAACTTATATCAATAAAGCTTTTCTGGTAGTTTCTCTGCTGGATTTTAATGTTGAAAATCATCTCAATAGTTTTGAAGACTTTATCAGTAAAACCATCATCTGATGAGTGGAGTCACTGTTTAAGATTTTGTGTGTCTGGTGTCGTATTTTGGTTGAACTGATGTAATAATGAATTCTATCAAAAACACGACAGTCATTGATCATTTTGTTGAGATCTTGAGCTTTAATAGTAGAAAGCTGTCTCCATGGTAACAGTTTGACTGATTGTAGTTGAACATTCACAGACTTATGACATATTTCCTTAATGAAAGTTGAACTTTATTTCAACGAGGATGTTATTTGATGGGCGGAGTCATCAGTTTTCCTGTTTGGGGGGTTTTGCTGGTCCTGAGTCAGTATTTGGGGATGTTGTAGTTTTAACCCTAATATTATAACTACCACATTTCCTCAACTTTCAAAGCAGCAACAAACATGTTCTCAGAACAAATTTCTCCTGTGGCTACGGTAGCTCCCAAAGGACATAAAGGGCGTCTTTGTCAAAAATCATGGCTCACCACCACCATCTAGTGGCTGAAGTGTTTTACTCTCAGGCCTCAATAGTTGCCAGCTGTCTCCATGGTTACAGTTGGAGTTTGAAGCGTTGAACAATGTGAGAAATTTTTGTTCAAATTTCATAATTTCTTGTGTTTATCACAGAGTCAAACCCTCAAGAACCGGATTTGGAACCAGCTACTACTCCATCTATAGGAACCACACATGAGCCAAGTAAGAAAACGTGTTATAACAGCAAGAAAAGAGAATATTTAGACACATCTGTTTAGAAATACATTAATAATCTATATTTATGTTTTGAAAATCTTTATATTAATCTGATCCAGTTCATATACTGTAAAATGTATTAGTGAAATTATAATGAGATTTTAATATCATACAGTGTTATTCTCAAACAGAGAAGCTCCAACAATTGTTCTGCTTCTCCTGGAGGGCGTTTCAGTTCGACCACTAGGTGGCGACTGTGCTACAACATTACATCTTATTCCAGAAGAAGAAGAAAGAATGAGCACAAAAATATGTTTTAGAACACAAAGGGTTACTTTAAAAATAAAATATACAAAAAAATGTGTGTTTAGGTCGACTAAGGGTTAGCATTAGCCATCCTATGGGAAATCCCATTAAATGTTAGCATCAAGCTAGCAGACTTTAGCTTTTTGCTTTAAATTGATTTATACTGTTGTGGATCAATTATTGATCTATTAAGCTTAATGTCACAATAAATGAAATTATTGTGTATTATTTGATATTAATAACCCTGGAAAATAAACATTTATTCTACCATTTCTTTGTCCTGAAAGACTCTAAAACTGATGAAGACGCTGAGAATCTGAACAAGGATCCATCTGAAGAGGTCAACCATGAAACTGGTGAGGATCTTGAACCAGCCTGAGTTCTGTTCTGGTTCCTGTCCGTCTGAATCCTTCTGTGGTTCCTGCAGGTTCTGGATCAGCTGAGAATGATCCTCCAGAGACAGAGCGAGCTGAAGCCTCCTCTGGTTCTCCTGATGGAGGCGTCTCCACCTCTGAGTCTTCCTGCGAACAATGACTGTGACTGAACACTAATAAGAACTACTGAAAATGTCTGTTATATTTTTGCCCAGGTCTAGATTTAAATATTATTTATTTATTCATTTTCTTAGATTTGTGCCAGCATGTGGAAGATGAGCCTCAGGTATAACATGAAGAGTATTTGTTCAGTAAAGTAGATTTTTTACTACTTTAACCACATTTTTAAGAGTGTAATCACTGTAAAAATGTTTTACCGCCAAAGACAACAAAGATGTTTTCTCTTCATGATTTTTTTCTACTAACAACTAGCCTGAAACGTGTGTTTCCATAGATTTATTTGTAGTAGACGTGTTTCTGACTCCAGTGTGAACACAGCATCAGTGTTTGTTGTGTCATCGTCAGAAGTTCCTCCTCAGACTCAGATCTCTTTTGGTGCTAACAAGAGTATCCCAAGAAACTGGAATTATCACAGGAGGAACACAAAACTGTATTTTTTTGTATTTGATTTTGGGCTTTTTCACGTTTTAATACAGTGAAACACTTTAAAACACTTGAAATGTGATTCTCTGAAACACTAGACGAGGAGAAAATGTCTTACTTTCATTTTTGTCTGATTTTCAAAAGCATAACAGACATATTGGGATGTTGAGGTGTTACTAACATGGTAATAAACTTTATATGAACTCTTTTGGCTGTCTCTTGGTCAACATTTCCTCAAGAGAACACTGTTGTCTTTGTTTTTTTCATGTTTTTCTGATCTAGAAAAACAATTTGGGTTTTGCTTACTTTTACAGTGAAGGAAAAAAGAGATAATGAAAAAGTCAAAGGCTCTGTGTTGTTTTTAGAAGTTGGATTACTTTCGGTTGTTTTGGCTCATTAAAGTCCTTATCCACTCATCGTTTGATCATTTGTCAAAGAGTTCCCAGTGGTCTTTTCATTACGATTTATGTTTTTTCAGTCATTTTCTAGGACCTAGTTTCTGCAGGGCGGCAGTAGTTGCAATATCATCAGAAAATCCCACAAGGATCTGTTTTAAAACACCCAAAATGACATTTTTATTGGAGTAGGTCTTTAAATTGTCTGGTGTGGCACTACAGCAGAGGAAGAGACACCCTGAACTGCTGACTGTACTAAAGTAAAGGAGTTTGGAAGAGACTGTAATAATACACACAGCCAGTGGTGCACTTTTTTCTAGGCCACGCTTTTCTTGAACCGTTGTTCTATCTTAGGTATGTTGAGAGTGGGGTCATCTGGACCCACAAGACAGGGTGCTGAACTTTTTCAAGTGATTTTTGATTTTCACTGGTGTCCATGACAGACATGAAGTCCTGTCCACCTTCATCCTCATTTGTCATGGGATGGATAACACGTCAATGTAAGGCTGGGGTCATCTGGACCCACAAGGGTTAAATGCTGAAATGCGTGTGGTAATGCTGGGTTCGGGTCAGGACGCCCCAGACCTGGAGGAGGGGTTAGAGGAGAAACTGGTTGGACCTCACCAAGCAGAAGAAGGCGGGGCCAATGCACACTGGTCACAGCACTTCCTGAAACGAGAAAAGTCGTCCTGACGTCAGTCCTCCACACACTCAGACGAGTCTTTTCAATGGTCTTATGGTCTTATGGTCTTTTTTTAAAGGTAAGACTTCAATAAGTTGAATTCCTCCTAAAGAAAGAAAACACTATTGTTCATAAATAATGCAGTGATAATAATGTGAAATATGTTTAATTTACAATTTGACATCAAATGTATCAGTTAAATATGTAAATTAAACATTAAAAGAGTGTTGTGATTTTTTGCAGTTATTTTGTTGTTATTGTATGAACACTCAAAAAGTGTTGGTCTGATTTGGAAGAATTCCTAATCACAAAATTGTTCTCTGATTTTTTTTTTAAATGTCTCGTTATACTTAAACTGACATGGTGTGTCCAAAAATGTCATCTCTATTTTTCAACAATTTATTACTTTTAGAAGATTTCTTCAAAAAAGGAAAATGATTTTGTCTCAAAGCTGTAAGCTCCAATATTGCTATGTAGCTAGCAGGAGCGATTTCAAACAAAGGCATGATGGGAAATGAAGGCTGACAACCCACAACTCAGGTGAAGTTCTCATGAACTCCTGCTGGTCTGTAGAAACTATTAGAAATGGCAAAATCCTAATTCAAAGACACCTTGGAACACTGACCATAGAATGAAAGATGATTGCAGTGGGACTTTAAACCATCAATGTGCACGCACGCGGCGGGGTGGGAGTGCTTAGTGACAAACACAAGCACAGGGGGCGGAGCTTAGTTCAGGTGTTCCTGAATCAGGAAATGAAGACAAACTGAAAGTTTTCGTCCATCTTAGAAGAGACGGAGTCTACTTCTACTTCTTCTTTTTCACGGTGAGTTTGTGTTTTATGTTGTCTTCTCCACGACGATATCAGCTACGTCTGTGTTCTCTCATCTGTGAGGAATAAAATCAGCAGAGGAAGAGCTCAGAGAGATAAAGGTCAGAGAGATGAACCTCAGTCAGAGGTTTTATGACAGACACAGCTGGCTGTACATTTGATTTATTCTGTACATTTGAATTATTTTGTTACTTTTTATTTACATTTTATTTCGTATTCTTTTATCATAACTATTTTTAGTCATTTTTATTCTATTTACTCGTGTTTATACTAACAAGTATCCGGGTATTCGGTAGTTCGTTAAAGTTAGAAAGATATTCACAGATTCACTTCCGGGCTCAATAGCTCTTCAGAAAAACATTCAAATATGACAGCAAGTATCTCAGTCGTCTTGTATCAACACAGAGAGTCACCTACACAACTATTTCAAAAGAAAAAAGATTGTTTTTTTTTCCCGTTAAATGAGAATTGTTCTCTTCGGGCTGCAGATGGACAGACGGCTGCTAAGGGACCGTCTACAAAGTGCAAGCTTCCAGAGAAGGCCATTCTGTAAAAGTCAATAACCTCTCAGAAACAAATAAATATCGACTTTTATGTGAACTAGTGATAGAGATTCGTCACCATATTCGTGCTAAAATAAAGATTTTGAAAAAAATCCTTTATTTTATTATTTTAATTTTAAGCATTTCCATAGATATGAAGCATGAAAAATATGCTCAATAGCTCTAGGAATATTAAAGTTAGTCACCAAACTTTATGTACTGACTAATGATGAGCTCATTGTTCTACTACAACAAAGATTATGGCAAAGATTTACTTTATTATTTTCTCATATTTTTTTTGCATGAGTATGGATCATATTTAGTCTAACATGGTCAATAGCTCTGAAGATATTAAAGTTAGAGTCACCAAACTATCATATTTTCATA
>NW_023416980.1:53978-57672 GCF_002922805.2 Oryzias melastigma | reverse complement strand
TGGAGTTTTTGGAGGGATGTACGAAGGATCAATTGTTGAGGTTAGCTGAGCATTATGGTATGTCTATCCCTGACAAGCGGTTGAAGGACAACATCAGAGTTATTTTGTCACATAACTTAATTGAGGAGGATATTTTGCCTAGTGGACGTGGAGCCCCCAGGGGTCAGGTTTCCCCTTCCTCTCCTGGTAGGTCCAGTCTGACTTTTTTTCCACTCCATCAGTGCCCCAGTATCAGTAGTTGGGTTAGTTTTATTGGATACTGGTTTGTCATTAATGGTTCCTTAAATGTTGTGGATGCATTGTCTCTCTCACCACTTTAATTAATGTATTTTTCTCTTGTGTTTTGTTACCCCTCCACTGTTTCTGCTTCATTTAAAATGCTTCTGAGGATCCAAGTTGCTGAGGTTTGAGGTGGTTGGAGTTGGAGTGGGTGACATTGTATGTCGGTTGGAAAAGAACAAAAAACAAGAGCGCTGGTTTGCAGTCTTCCATGTTTTTTTTCTTTTGTTATTATTCTTAATAATTTGGTCTGAGTGTTTTGTTTTTTTAAATAACCTTGTGGGTTCTTTCTTTTATGGTGGGGGGTGTTACGACCCTGGCCTTACCCTCTTCCATTCCTGTATGTTTGTGTATGTTTTCTCCTTTTTGTTAGCAGGTCCCGGTTGAGTTGGAGTCTCCACCCTTTGGGCGGACCTGGCCAGTCTAACAGAGGGTATCAAAGCTGCTGGGAGTCATGGTGTTGTCCCTCCCACCTGGCAGATGAAGCTGCAGCCTGTCCAACTCTCCAGAATTTATCTTTAGTTTAATTACATATGTGTTAAAATAAACCTTTGGTTAAGTCTTTCCCAGTCTCCCTCTTGTTCGTCATGACTTCTATTCAAGCCGGTCGTGACACCAGGAAATAGTCAGAACCCTCGCTTCATTAGGAGTTTCAGTGTCAGCAGATGACAGGAGTTCATGTCACGACTGGAAGAAGGAAAATAGAAGCAGAAGGTCATGTGACCTCAACTTTGTTCAGTTCTAGTGTCACTGAGATCAACAATTTGACAGCTTGAAGCTCCGCCCCTCCTCTCAGCTGCTGTCAGGTGATCTTCTTGAACCTGTTCTCTGTCTTAAGTTCATCAAATCTCAGATTTCTGATCCTCAGCTTCTCTCTGTTTGGAGGTTTTCCTCAGATCTGCTCTCTGCAGCTTCATCACTGATTGTTTCCAGGACGACTCTCACTCTGACATCAACATCTCCACCTGCTGCCCCGCCCACCTGTGCTTCCCCGCCTCCATCCCAGGTGGACTCTTTCTTCCTGGTTCAGTCAGTGATGTGTGCTGCAGCTGCGTTGACTCGGTGAGTGGAGACTCTTCTTCTTCTTCAGCTCTGAAGAAACTGAAGTGAGTTTGTTTCTGGAACTTTGTCTGGACTAACTTGACTGTTTGTGAATGTTTGGAGAAGATCTTCTTCTTTCTCTGTAAACTCTCATCACTCTGCTGGTTCCAAAGCTTCATCATTGTTGATTCTGGATCAACAACATGGAGGATTCTTGATGATCAAGTCAACAACAATCAGATGATGTTTGTTGTGTTTTTACTAAACATTTCAAAGGTTTCATTTCTGATCCTAAACCTTTCTGTTCTCCTCCATCCAAATCTGTGAGTGAACAGAATTCAGAGGAACTCATTCCAAAAGTAATAGATTACAGTTCATGATGACTATGTACTGGAACAGAGTAATGTCACATTTCCTCATTCCATCTTCAGAAACTCAAACAACCTGAAATAGAAATGTTTGTAGCAGAAACTGTGAGACGTTAGTGGATGAAGACAAATGCAGACAATATTTTTTCTTCTTTAGTTCATCAACTATAAACTTTTGTTTTTCATATCATGCCAAATGTTTAACTTTTCTGTTTTTCCTCAAATACCCAAAATCTTTAGTTGTTGTGTTCTTCATTAGTGGTTTTGTCCTGTTTTTTTCACAGAGTTGTCTGTCTAGTTTTTCTAGTTATGTTCAGTCATTTGAACTTCATGATGGAGTTCATCATGAAAACTAAAAAAATAATAAATTTATGAAAATAAAGTTTTAAAATTATAAGAAAAAAAATGTAATTTTATCTCATTGGATTATGGGTAAAAGGGTCAATATTTTACGATAATATGGTTAGAATTTTATAAGTTATAAGTTGAGAAATAAGGAGATTAAAGTCAATAGTCTAAGAAAAGTACAGACAACAAAAGGAACAAGCCCTGTGTTTCAGTATAAGAGATGTAGAGTTCATTGTCCTTTTGTTCAGCATTGGTTTAATTAGAAAATACTAAAGTAGTCTTTAAGAAAATAATTAGCAATAAACTGGACGTCTTCAGAAGACGATTCTTTCCCTACAGGCAGTAGATTTCTGGTGTCCACACTGTTTACTCTGCAGTAGAGTTGCAGTGGTCATTAGACAGTGGACTCCTGTCATAAAAACATAAATGGTTGTATTGTTGAATTTAGCCTGCATGTTATGTAGATGGCTCACACAACCAACTATAGTTAAAAAAAAGCATGATTTTACTTGTTAAAATTACTTTTCTTAATTCTACGACTTTATTTTCATACAATTACAACTTTTGCCTCATTAAATTATGACTTTATTCTCGTAAATATATTTTGTTTTGATGGTGGTCCTAATACTGTTTTTGCTCACAGTTTTCTGTTTGTTCCATCTTCTCTCTTTTCAAAGTTTTATTTTCATGAACTAAAGTCACTAAAGGGGAAGTTTGATCCTCCAATTATTATGTTTACATTATCTTCACTTTACCTGAAATAAGCTTTTTATCATAAATCTTCACAAAACCAAATACTATTTCATAGAAATGAGAAAATCTTTGTAGTAAATTTGTCTCTTCAGAAGTTTCAAAAGAAAGTAACTTAAAAGTAACTCAGGACTCATGCGACACATTACAGTTTTCAGAGAGAAATAATGTAAGGTAATAGATTACTTTTGAAAAATAAGTGATCTTTGATCCATTCCAGTTTAGAGGAAACTTTTTCAACCATGTGAATCAAAGTCTGTGTTGGAGCTTTAAGAGGAAGAATTCATGTCTTTTTATCTTTCTGATCATTTCATTCTATGATTTGTGTCTGTTGTTCTTGATGAGCTTCATGTTTCCTGAAAAGTTTTGTTCTGTCTTTGACTGAATGAGTGAAATGTTGCTCCATCATGGAGTGTTTGCTGCTGCAGCTCCATGTCTCCATCTGGTGGAGGGAGAGCAGAAGTGATGTTCAGCAGCTGATGTTCAGCAGCTTCATCTGATGATGATGATGATGATGAGGGTTTCCTCTGCAGGTGAAGGCTGGAAGAAGGTGTGTGTGAGCTGATCCTGTGGATCCAGACAATCCAGCAGCATGGATCAGTGGGAGGAGACACAGGAGGGAGCCCCTCCCTCTAAAAGCACTCTGCGTGGGGAAGATGAGAGCCAGAGCAAAGCTCAGAGGTGAGATGAACATCTCCAACTGTCCAGGACTCTTCTCCATGTCAGAGCTCAGACCTCACACCAACAACCTTCAGTCTTTACAGGAACCAACCTGGATATGGATCTGGACCTGGATATGGATCTGGACCAGGATTTGAATCTGGACCTGGACATCCTGACTTGAAAGAGAGCTGCTCAGGAGAACAGTAAGTGTTTATCAAATTCATGTTATAGATTTATTTGAAATA
>NW_023416980.1:40689-53853 GCF_002922805.2 Oryzias melastigma | reverse complement strand
CCATGTCAGAGCTCAGACCTCACACCGAAAACCATTCTTCATAGGAACCAACCTGGACCTGGAGTTGGATCCACCTGGGGGTCCTCTGAGAGTGACGGCTCAGAGGAATATTTGACTAAAAACCAAAACAGTCGTTCAAGAGTGGAACGGTAAGTGTTTGCCAAAAACATTTATGGATTAAACTAAAAGAACTCCCTGCAGTGTCACGTAGTTGTCACTAGGAGGCATTTTAAAAGACTGTCTCACTGCAGATCAGTCTGTTCATGATCTTAGTTCAATAATTCAACATGGAGGATAATCTGATGAACGTCTAAAACAGAAGAAATGAGTTTTAATAAAACAAATATTTTTTTATCAGAATCCGACAGAGATTTGAATATGGATCTGGATCCAGCTGTGTGTCCTTCAGGAGTGATGAGTCAAAGGACTTTAATCTTGACTTCAAGTCCATCAGTCCAGGAGTGAAACAGTAAGTGTTTATCAGAGTTAAAGGAGTCTGGATAATAGTTCAGATGATCAATAGTATTCAGATGAATGACTTAAGTTCTGTTTCAGTTCTTGTTTTTAGAAAACTAGTGTTAAGCTTGATAACTTTGAAAGAGAAAGTTTTCAAGCTAGTGTTCCATCTTCAAAGTGGCTCATGTTTTAAAGGCTTTTCAGGTTTATGTACAAAAACAAAATAATTAGTCTTGTAATCACTCTGTGGGTCTATCTATAGAAAGAGAAACAGTAATCAATGTTCTGTTTGGTGACTCGCTGTGTATAACAATCAATCTGGACAAGAGGAAGGAAAGAGCTGTTCCAGAATCCAGGAAACTAGAAGCAAAGTCAAATCTGTCATTGTAAATCTGTTCATCTGTAACTGATCTGGAATGAGAATGTTAAAAAAGTATAAGGAAAAAAGATGAATTTCGAAAAAAATGCTAAAGGATACATTTACCGTGAGATGAGCATGTTAGTTTACTACATTATTCTCCAAACTTTAATATGGTAAATGGTAAATGGCGTATACTTGTATAGCGCTTTCTACCCTCCTTCGAGGGCCCAAAGCGCTTCACAGTCACAGACCCATTCACCCATTCACACACACATTCACACACTGGTGGTGGCTCCGCTGCCGAACACTGGCGCCAACCTCCCACCAGAGGCAATTCGGGGTTCAGTGTCTTGCCCAAGGACACTTCGACACATGGACGGGCAAGGCGGGAATCGAACCCGCTCACTTCTGATCAGGAGTCGACCGCCCTACCACTGCACCACGGCCGCCCTTATAATTTAAACTCAATTCTAAAAGTATAAAAATGAGGTTTTATCGTCTCCATTTACTGCAGGAATGAGACATTTTGACCAAAGAATAACAAAGACACATCCAGGTTCTCTGGATGAATATTCCGTCTGAAATGTTGAAACAGGAAAATGTTGAGTTTCTGACTGATCCGTCTCCTGATGTTTCCTCAAAACTACCAAGAAAACTGTGGAGTTAACTAAGTGATCCAACGTTTCATCCTCCACTTGACAGAAAATACCAAACTCAACGCCAAACTGAACTTTGTTCTTCAGAAAACTGGAGACTAGAAACATTGAATCATCTTCAAATGAGTTCCTTTGAGTTTGAGAGAAATGGAGGATTTGACAGATTCAAATGAACTTTAACCATCACTGATTGTTTGAATTAGAAACTATTTGACCAGAGATTCTGTTGTCATTGTAGATAAATGATTACAGACAGTAACTGCATGCAGTATCACATAGTTGTCACTAGGAGGCGTTTGAACAGACTGTCTCACTGCAGATCAGTCTGTTCATGATCTGAGTTCATTAGTTTAACATGGAAGATAATCTGATGAACCTCCATCACAGAAGAAATGAGTTTTTAATAAAACTAATATTTTTTTATCAGAATCCGACAGAAATTTGGATCTGGATCTGGATCCAGCTGTGTGTCCTCCAGGAGTGATGAGTCAAAGGGTTTTAATCTTGACTTCAAGTCCATCAGTCCAGGAGTGAAACAGTAAGTGTTTGTCAGAGTTTAATGAGTCTGGATAATAGTTCAGATGATCAATAGTTTTCAGATGAATGACTTAAGTTCTGTTTCAGTTCTTGTTTTTAGAAAACTAGTGTTAAGCTTGATAACTTTGAAAGACAAAGTTTTCAAGCTAGTGTTCCATCTTCAAAGTGACTCATTTTTTAAAGGTTTTTCAGGTTTATGTACAAAAACAAAATACAGAATTTTGTAATTAGTCTGTGGGTCTATCTATAGAAAGAGAAACAGTAATCAATGTTCTGTTTGGTGACTCGCTGTGTATAACAATCAATCTGGACAAGAGGAAGGAAAGAGCTGTTCCAGAATCCAGGAAACTAGAAGCAAAGTCAAATCTGTCATTGTAAATCTGTTCATCTGTAACTGATCTGGAATGAGAATGTTAAAAAGTATAAGAAGGAACAAAGATGAATCCTGAAAAAAACTGTTTTTAAAAAAAGTGCTAAAGGAGACATTTGCTGTGAGATGAACATGTTAGTTTTCCAAACTTGAATATAATTTCAAACTCAATTCTAAAAGTATCAAAATGAGGTTTTATTGTCTCTATTTACTGCAGGAATGAGGCATTTTGACCAAAGAATAACAAAGACACATCCAGGTTCTCTGGATGAATATTCCGTCTGAAATGTTGAAACAGGAAAATGTTGAGTTTCTGACTGATCCGTCTCCTGATGTTTCCTCAAAACTACCAAGAAAACTGTGGAGTTAACTAAGTGATCCAACGTTTCATCCTCCACTTGACAGAAAATACCAAACTCAACACCAAACTGAACTTTGTTCTTCAGAAAACTGGAGACTAGATACTGGATACTGTGCAGAATTTAACCTTGAGTTTAGTAAACTGCTGTCTATAATTTGTCTTGATTTTAAGATCCATTATGGAAATCTTGAGAACAAAGGGACTAAGGACCTGATAAACACTCTGGACAATTTTGGGTTGACTCAACATGTAACAGAGCCCACACACAACAGAGGGAATATTCTTGATTTATTGATTTCCAAAGGTCTGAACATCTCTAAGGTTACTGTATGTGATTTAGGTCTGTCTGATCACTGCTGTGTTTTCTGTGAGAGCACAATTCCAGTACACACAAATGTTTTGAGGGAGGAGATCACAAAACGGTATATAACTGAAAATACTAGCGAGATGTCCAACTAGATTTTCTCTCTGACTCCTCCAGTCTCAGGGAATTCAGTCAACGCACTTGTTAATAGCTTTAACATCCATCCATCCATCCATCTTCTTGACCGCTCTGTCCCTTTCGGGGTCGCGGTAGCTTTAACAAGTTTAGCTAATAGTTTAGCAACGTTTTTGGCTAATTTGTTATCTACTCCAAGATGGCTGACGCTGACACTGTACCGCTCGGAGTTTCCTGCACTCCCATGTGTGAGAACTGCAACTCAGGACACCGCCAACTTCAAGCCACTGTCCAAAAGCTGAGACTGGAGCTCAAGGAAAAACAAAACTTCATAGAGAAAATTCTCTCAGTTTCAGCTTCACAATCCAAGTATATTCAACACCTGCAGCTGTCAAATCGTTCAATGTCACAGACGCTGCCGTGGTTCGGAGAACTTCCCGCTGAGGCTAATTCCACCGCTACCACAGCAATGTTGTTCAAATATGTGGCCGTGATAACAAATGATGGGAGCGGACAGTCGCGGCTCCAAGCACCACCGACACCAGCTCCGCAGTTGAAGCCAGGAGTCCACAGGACCTCCATGATGACCAGACCGACACTGGACCCAGGGCTCCAGCCCTTTCCTCCACGCCGAGACAATCATGGGCTGAAGTGACACGTTGTGGCCAGAGGAACTGTGGATCTAAACCTGAGACTGCCAGCTCGGAAAACCTAGCGCTTTCTAACTGCTTTGCCCCGCTGGCTGAAGGCGTCATTGCGGCGTCAGCGACGTGAGCAGGCCCACCGGGACCGACATCGGGTGGAGTTCCTACCATGACATCCAGCTCTGCCGCGGGTCTCTGCGGAGCGACGGGTCCCGCTTCCTCCTGTCCGGATCCAACGGCGTCTGCTGCTGCTTCGGAGCCCGCCTTGGTGGAGCCTGATCGGGACGCGCTTCTTCCTGGAGTCACGGCGCCTCCGCCGGGGGCCTCCGCTGTTTCTTCGGTGTCCGCCGCGAGAGGAAAACGCCGCCACCGTCTGCTTTGCGAGGCCGTGGCCCGACGCTCGGGCGAGCTGTCCCGGGGATCGCGCGCCGCACTCTCCCGCTCACCAGCTTCAGCGGATCCCATGCCAAAAGCGGATCTTTGTATTGGATCACTGCCTGCCGGGAAACATCTCTCTGGAGCTCTCATCCCTCCACCTGAGCCCGCGGAGGCTGCTGCTCGTCACCCAGAGAGATCGGGGAGAACCGGACCTGTGCAGCTGCTCATCGTGGGAGATTCCGTTGTCCGGCTTGTCCATGTTGCCAGGTGCCAAACACTTTCATTCTTAGGATCAGCCATCAATGACATTAATAACTCTGCCCACCAACTCACTGTTAAATACCTCTCTGCTGAGACATTTATTATACATGCAGGCACCAACAACCTTAAACTGACCAATCTGAGACTCTGAAAGTGGACTTTATTAACCTCATTCACAACATCCAAGATTTAAACATAAACTGTATCATATCTGGACCACTTCCTGCACCCCGTTACGGAGACATCATGTTCTCACGCGTCAGCTTCACATCTGGTTAAAATCATATTGTCATTCCATGAGCATTCCATACATCGATAACTTCACAATATTCTACAATAGACCATATCTCTTCAAAGCAGACGGTTTACACCCCAACAATAATGGTTCCCGTCTTCTTAGCTTTAACATTGATCTCACCCTCCGTTCTTTCCAAACCATAAGCTGACGGTCGAACCAGGACATCCACACCCCTGATCCATCATTCTCTGCCACTCAGCATCACATACCAGTTCATATCACCAATAGATGTTCCAATCTCTTCAATTCTTTCCCAAGTGCCTCGCACGTCAGATGTCTCCGTCCAATTCACACAACACCAGTCACTAAACCCATCTCATGCTCACGTCAGATTTTACCCACAACAACGAAAATGGCTCTTTTTAATGTCAGATCACTTTTAAGCAAGTCTTTTATCATCAATGACCTTATTTTAGACTATGATTTAACTTGTCTGTTTTTAACTGAAACCTGGCTTGGCACTGATGCTCCAGCTATTCTCACTGAGGCTTCTCCACCTAATTTTAACTTTTTATTTTCAATCAGGGGAGGTAAGAAAGGTGGTGGCACAGCATTGATAGCTCACGAAACAATAATGTCTGAAAATATTGTATTTGACAAATACTCTTCGTTTGAGCATCATGCTTTTCTCTTTGGTGCCCCACCTGTTTTAGCTGTCACAGTGTATAGACCACCAAACCCTCCTTCCTGTTTTATTGAAGAATTCCCTGAATTTTTATCATCTCTTCACATTAGGTACAACAGGATTTTAATTACTGGTGATTTTTATTTACATGTTTATAAAAATGAGGATGTCTATGCTTGTGAGTTTTTAAATCTTCTTAGCAGCATGGATTTTAAACAACATGTCACACAGGCCACTCACAACAGATTTCACCAGTGAAATCCAGCAGGAAGCCTCAGTGAGAACTGTGAGGAAACGGTATATAACTCCTGAAGTGGCTGCAAGTTTTATTAATAATTTTAACCAAACTCCTGCTCAGACTGTATCTGCATCCTGTGATTTTATGGTTGATGATTTTAATAACAGACTGCAGTCTTCCTTAGATGCAGTGGCTTCAGTAAAGACAAAAACATTAAGAACCACTTCTAAAACACCATGGAAGACTGATGACATAAGGTGTCTGAAACAGAAGTGCAGAAGAGCAGAGAGGAGATACAGGAAGTCTAAATTAATAATTCATCTAGAAATTTTAAAGGAACAACTCAAAATGTACAATAACTCAGTTAAAAAGGCCAGAACTCTTTACTTTTCAAACATTATTACAGAAAATAAAAATAATCCAAAATTTATTTTTAAAACAATAGATATTTTAATAAATAAAGATTTTAATAAGTCCTCCATGCCGTCATCTAATGCTGCATGTGAGGACTTCGCAGACCACTTCATGGGTAAAGTCAATGCTATAAGAACTAACATTTCATCTGTGCAATACTCTGGTTCTAACAGATCACCAGCATTGGTTTTACCTGAGGAAACACTGGGGAGTTTTGTCCTGGTTGATGTGGAAATGCTTGGTCGAGTTTTATCCCAAGTAAACACCAAAACCTGCCTTTTAGATCCCATTCCCACTTCACTTTTTAAAACTTTTTATGGATTCTTTGAGTCAGAGCTTTTAAACATAGTAAACTGCTCTCTTCAGACGGGTGTCTTCCCCTCTGCCTGTAAAACAGCAGTGGTGAGGCCCCTTCTGAAGAAGAGCAGTTTAGATCCAAATATTTTGGATAACTACAGACCTGTATCCAACTTACCGTTTTTAATTAAAATTATCAAAAAAAGTGTCGCTACTCAACTTCATGAGTTTTTAAATCACAAAAATATTTTAGAAAAATATCAGTCTGGTTTTAGAATGAACCACAGTACAGAGACGGCTCTTTTAAAGATCGTTAATGATCTTAGAATTAATTTAGACTCACAGAAACTTTCTGTTCTGGTGCTGCTGGATCTTAGTGCCGCCTTTGAAACAGTAGATCACCAGATTTTATTGGATAGACTTAGGAGTCTAGTGGGCCTCTCTGGAAATGTCCTTAAGTGGTTTTATTCTTACCTTACAGACCGACACTTTTATGTAAGTATGGATACATGCTCCTCAGGAATCCATGAAATAAGTTGTGGGGTTCCCCAAGGGTCGATTTTAGGTCCCATTCTTTTTAACTTGTACATGTTGCCTCTTGGGGATGTCATCAGGAGACACGGCGTTGACTTTCACAGCTATGCTGATGATACTCAACTTTACATCGCCGTGTCTCCTGATGACCTTGAACCTTTAAATACTCTTTTAAATTGTATTTTAGATATAAAGTCATGGATGGCAGAGAACTTCCTTCAGCTCAACCAGGAAGGTTTTCTTTTTGTATATGTTTTTGTTTTTAATGTAAAGCGCTTCGAGCTGCGCAAAGTATGAGAAGCGCTTTTTTATAAATAAAATTTGATTGATTGATTGAATTCCAACATGTCAAATAGCATGGATAGTATTGCTCCTAGTAAGGTGACGGTGATCTCTGGTAGGAAAAAATCTCCATGGAGAAATTCCATTCTGATAAAGAACGGAAAAAGAGAATGTCGGAAATCTGAACGCACATGGAGAAAATCTAAACTACAGCTTGATTATGACATCTATAAAGAGAAACTTGAGGGATCATGATCATGATGGCAGCGCGCATGGACGCAGCGGCTCAAAGTTCTCCTTTTTAGTGTTTTATTTCACTGTTTTGGTATGGAATGTTACTCGTTTGGAGCACTTTTTGCTGGGCGAACAACATCTACAGCCGGCATGAGCTCCTCAAGATAGTAAGTAAGTAAGTAAGTAAATTTTATTTATAGAGCACCTTTCACAGATAAAATCACAAAGTGCTTTACACAGTAAAACAATGAAAGAAAAATACAACAGATTAAAACAATAAAAAAAACATAATACAGTACAAATTAACTAAAAGCTCTTTTAAAAATCAGAGTTTTCAGCTGTTTCTTAAAAGCCTCGACATTGTCAGTCAGGCGGAGTGATAAGGACAGGGCGTTCCACAGTCTTGGGGCTACTGCTTGAAAAGAGAGGTCACCTCGAGTTTTATAACGAGTCTTTGGGAATCTAAGAAGGTTCAAAGCTGAGGATCGCAGGGAGCGGCTAGCGACATACGGTACAAGTACCTGGGAAATATAACCAGGTGCCTGCCCATTAAGAGCTCTAAAAATCAAAACTAAGATTTTAAAATTATTTCTAAAACTAACAGGTAGCCAATGTAAAAAAGATAAAACAGGGGAAATATGAGCCCTTCTGCTGCATCCAGTTAAAAGCCTAGCAGCTGCATTTTGCACCAGCTGAAGGCGATGTACTGTGGACTAATTAAAACAAGTAAAAAGGGAATTACAATGGTATAAACGAGATGAAATAAAAGTATGGACCACAGTCTCCAGGTCAGCCTTGGTTACCATTTTCCCAGCTTAGAAATATTTCTCAGGTGGTAAAAACAGTTTTTGACCAAATGTTTTGAATGATTATTGAAGGACAAAGACTGGTCAAACATTACTCCGAGGTTTCTGAGGGTAGGTTTGCAGGAGGAGCCGAGGAGCCTAAGTGATGTTTAATAGAGGTGACTTGATGTTCGGGGGCAATTATCAGGGTTTCTGTTTTCTTTTCATTTAGTTGAAGATAATTGAGACTTAGCCAGTCTTTGATGCATGAGAGGCAAAGTAATAAGTCATCTAACTTATGAAACTCAGACTCACTAAAAGAGCAGTACAGTTGGAGGTCATCAGTGTATAAATGGTAAGACACATTTTTAAAACTACTAATATTTTTTCCAAGAGGGTTGATATACAAAAGAAATAGGATTGGACCAAGAACTGAGCCCTGGGGGACACCATGCAACAAGTGGGCGACTTCAGATATTAAACCATTTGCATACATGATAGTTGTTCTGTGGGAAAGGTAAGAAGCAAACCATGAAAGTACAGTCCCAGATATTCCAAAATTTTCTTGTAGTAGACATAATAATACATAATAATGTCTTATGGTCGACTGTGTCAAAGGCTGAGGACAGATCCAACAAAACCAAAACTGTGTATTGACCTGAGTCTGCGACCATCAGAATGTCATTAGAGATTTTTAAGAGGGCAGTCTCGGTAGAATGTAGTTTTCGGAACCCAGACTGAAACTGATCTAAAATACCATATGTATTCACAAAAAGTGTCAACTGACCTGCAACAACTTTCTCCATAATCTTTGCTAATAATGGCAATTTTGATATTGGCCGATAACTACTTGGCTCCAGTGGATCCAAAATGGGCATCTTTAATACTGGACTTAATGCTGCCTGTTTGAGAGAATTGGGCACTGCACCAGTTGAAAATGAAATATTTATCAGTTTGACAACCTGTGGACCAACTGCATCGGTAACACTTTATAAAAAGATTCCTTAACAATCTTTCTTAACACATTAATAAGCATTATTAACATTCTTATAAGGTGTTAGTAAGACATTTATTGGTGTAATAAGACTAATAAGGCTTATTAAATTCCTAAGTTAACACATTTACAAGCATTATTAGTGTGTTAATATCATGCTTATCGTTACGTTTATTACCATCTTATATGTGGAACAAATTGTTAATAAGTGTTAACAAACTTAATAAGAATCATTAACAAAACTTGTTAACAGATTAGTAAACCTTATTAATGTGTACAGTTCTCGTAAGACATTTAATATCATTATAGATGTCTCACACTGACTTATGTGTTAATAAGCTTAATAAGAATCCTTAAAAAACTTTGTTAACAGATTAGCAAGAATTAATGTGTTAAATGCTAGTAAAATATTTATTAGCATTATAGGTGTCTTGCAAATACCTGATGGTGTTAGTGAGAATATTGACTCAGACCATTGTCTACAAAGATCATATTAGTAAACTGGTAGTAAGCTTAATAAATGTATTAATTGTTGTAGCTTTATGTTTTGCTGAACTGCTCTGTGTTGCCTTAACGTGGGTTGCGGTCTGGTGAACTCTTTATAAGGACAGACAACAGGGACTCAGCTCTATTCATGTAGCAACAGTCACCGCTTTAATGTCTGACTCATAGACTGTAAAAACAACATTTTATATACAGTCTATGGTCTGACTCTACAAGAACTTATATGGCAGCTTCGCCCTCATTTGCCTGGCGGTGGTATAACAATACATCACATCCCTCTTTTCCAAGACATATTGGTTATTATATTTTGAACAGTTAGTTGAACGTAAATGTACCTTAAAAAAAACGAATATTAAACATCTTTATGTATGTAGCATCATAGCAAGGCCCATTCAGGTTGCAAATAATTTTACATGAAAGTAATGTACATCTTAATCCACTACTCTGAATATAAACATACCAATATGTAACATTTCTTAAAATATGTCAAAACAAACTGTTTTTCTTTCAGATGCAAATAAACAAACACAATGACATTGTAAACATAAACTGTCACCTTAGTTAGTCTCTCTATCTGGCAGGACGTCTTACTGCCCGACCACTGCGTGTGTGGTAAAATCCAGTGTTATCCATATCTTCAGAAAAGGATTCCTGCGGGGAATCACATGCTGGTGGCTCAACTGGTTCAGGATTTTGAGAAGACAGTCCATCTGGGTCCAAGTTCAGGGTTGTGTCCTTGAACAGACTTGGGTGTATTTTCCTCAGATGTCTTCTGTTCCTCCTGAGAGTATCACCTGATGCTGTTTGCACGGTGTAGGAGCGTGGTTCCTCTCTTTGATGAATGATGACAGCTGGCTCCCAACCGCGTTGTGTTTGTATATTCACAGTGTCACCAGGAGATAGAACTGGTAGTGATCTTGCATGCTGGTCAAAGTGTAACTTTTGTTTTGTTTGCATCTCTCTCACTTTGTCTGGGATGTTTCTCTGAGTTGACTGTTTCAACACATTGCTAGTACATGGCAGTGTGCTGCGTAGGACTCTTCCCATCAACATTTGTGCGGGGGACAAGTTTAATCCAGTAACTGGGGTGTTTCTCAGTGATAACAGCACTAGATGTGGATCGGTGCCGGTCTGGATTGCTTTCTTAAGTGCATGTTTGACAGTCTTAATGGCTCGTTCTGCCATTCCGTTTGAAGAGGGAAAACCGGGACTGGAATAAGTGAGCTTTATTTCCCATGCATCTGCAAATTATTTCATCTCAATCAATCAATCATATTTATTAAACAGGTAAAGATTAAAACAATCAGGCCTGACTCAGTTCAAAACTGGTTTTCAGCAGGTTCCTGCTCTGCAGAACATAAAAACACCATACAGTATACGCAACAAGACAGACAGCAACAATAACACACTCAAAGACAAAACAGAGATTTTACATGAAGGGGGGTCAACAGCCACATCAGTGATTACAGATGTAAATGTCTTTTATGTGATTTGCACATTTCTTTTTTAACTGAATTTTTGTGGTTGCTGCCCTGATGTCTTGGGGGAGGTTGTTCCAAGCTTTAGTAAAAACATAAAAGAAGGATTTCTGTCCGTAAGAGTTTTTAAAAGCAGGTAAAGGCAGAAGTCCATTTGTGCAGGATCTGGTGGAATTTTCAGACCTGAGTTTTGGGGTCATTGCCCTAAGTGCTGCAGCAGTTTGTCCACTTAAAATGTGGTGATACAGTCTGAGTCCATGGTTTAATGAGAAGTCTTGTAATGTTAGAGCATTGGAATGTGAGAGTGCTATGCAGTGGTGAGTCCATCCGGGGAGCTTGTGGTGAATCTTGTAGGCTCTGTTGTAAAGTCTTGCTATTGAATGTAGAAGTTCATTTGTTGTGAGTGACCAAACAGGTAGACAATATGAAACAGAAGACATAATGATTGCATGAAGGTAGGTATTGGAGACTGAAAGAGATAGATAGGGTCTGATTTTGCTGTAGACATATAGCTTTTGCTTCAGTTTTCTAGTTAGGTTTTGGACATGGTTAGTAAAGGTAAGGTGAGAATCGAGAGTAACACCTAAGTACTTATAGTTAGAGACAACTGAGATTTTGTGGCCAGAAAAGGTGATGTGGGTGGCAAGAGATAACTGTCTGCGTGATGAATAAAAGTACATACATTCAGTTTTCTTAGGGTTGAGTGTCAGATGATTTTCATATAGCCAGTCATGTAAATGCTGCAGATCTGCTTTGAGTCCGTCATTAATCATGTCAGTGTTTGGACCAGACAGGAAAATAGTAGTGTCATCAGCATATAGGAGCGAGCTGGAAAATTTAAGAACAGTAGGCAGTTGGTTTATGTACAAAACAAAAAGTAAAGGACCCAGAATGCTGCCTTGTGGAACGCCCATGTCACACTCCAGCATCGGTGATGTTGCCGAGCCAATTTTTACAGCTTTACTACAAAAATCAAATTAACAATGCTGCCTCAAACCCTAAAACTTTATGGCAAGCAATCAAATCGATAACGGGTGAAAACAAAATTAAAAATTCACAGAATTTTCAAATCTCAACGAATGGCATTCTCCTTACCGATAGTGAGAAAATTGCTCATTCTTTTAATGAGTATTTTGTTGCATCTGTACATGAACTGTCTTCCAGTTTCTCTGCTCCAAAATTTCTCCCGTTAGCATCACCTGCCTTTGAACAATTTTTCTTTTCTGAAATTTCACAAGCTGACTTACATAACATTTTGTGTTCACTGAATGTCTCTCATACCCCTGATGTAAATAACTTGAACATGTCTTTTCTGAAAATGCACGCCAGCACTTTTCTACCACTTACTCATCATTTAGTAAACCTGTGTATTAGACAATCTGTATTTCCTGCCATGTGGAAAACAGCCCTTATCCACCCTGTCTTCAAGTCTGGCGACCCCACTGTTGTTTCCAACTACTGCCCAATCGCAATTCTTCCAATATTTTCCAAATTACTGGAAAAAATATTACATAAACAACTAATCATGTATCTTAAAAACAATCATCTGCTTAGTGACTTCCAGCATGGCTTTCGTCCTTCTCATTCAACCCGGACAGCACTGTTGCTTTTAACAGAGCAGATTCGTGCATCTTTAAACAAAGGCCATGTAACAGTAGTCATATTCATAGATTTTTGCAAAGCTTTTGACACAGTTAATCACCAAATTTTATTAAACAAACTCAGTTCTTTTCATTTCTCCTCCTCAGCAGTAAACATGCTTGCATCCTATTTAAATAAATAACAGAGCTCAGACTGTTTGGCTTTACTCAATTTAGAATTGCATATGTTCCGTAACTGCGTAAAGACACGTCGAGCCTCGGGTGTTTTTAGTAACCTGTAATTTTATAGGGAGGAGGCCTTCTGTTTTAGGAGCTGCAATATTTCAGGAGTCAACCAAGGAATTTTATTCTGTTTAATGGGAATTTCACAAGTAGTTACCGTATTTTCCGGACTATAAGTCGCGTTTTTTTTCATAG
>NW_023416980.1:30821-40594 GCF_002922805.2 Oryzias melastigma | reverse complement strand
AAATTGATGCCTCTATTGTTCCAGAGATACCATATTTACAAGGTTAGTTAGTGAATATGAGGTATAAAATAGAGTTGCGTGTTTTGCCAAATCTGGTTGGTTCCTTAATTAATTGATGGAGACCAAGTTTTGTTGCTGTAGATTTAAGAGATTTGGATGAATTATCAGTCCAGTTCAAGTTAAAATCGCCAAGAATAACAAGCTCTTTAGTAGTAACAGATTTTAAGATATCTGAGAGCTGCATTAGATATGCAGTTCCACTTATATTAGGAGGTTTGTAAGTGAAAATAATTGTAACTGACATTTCTTTTGATAAATGAACAACTAGTTGAAGTAGCTCTAAGCTAGTTGATAAGTGGACTATCGAATGTGCATATTTTTGATTTACGAAAAGAGCAACACCCCTCCGGTTTTCTCTGTTCGATCTTTTCGATATAGTGAATAGTTTTCTATTGCAAGAAAGGAGTCTGGTATAGTAGAGGTGAGCCAAGATTCAGATATGCCATGATGTGAGGCTTGGTTTGGGCAAGAAGGATTCTAAGTTCATCCAGCTTGGGTATAAGGCTTCTGGTATTTAGGTGACACATTTTAAAGCCTCTGATTCTACCTAGCTGGGATAGAGTGGTTGGGTTTTTCCTTAGACAAGACAGCTTTTTTCGTGCTTTCACAGATTTCAAATTATTGACTAAAACATTTGGGTCACTGTTTAATGCCTGGGCTGCAAAATACGAGCCAGCTAGCTGATGACTGCTATATAGATGAGTGGGGTGAGCTGGAGAAGCACCTGTGTGCAAACCCAGGCCTGTGGAGCTGTTAAATAAATGAAAATAAAAACCCATAAAATATAAGAAAGAAGATATAAAAACATTCAGGCTAAAAGGACCAGGGTTAAGTTCAATGTTTCCAATAAACAAAAGAACCGAGAGGACCAGTTTCAAGCGCTTAACGTCAGAGTCTTTGGCAATTAGATGTTTGAGTTTAGGTTTAAAATCATTCACCCACCGGTGGAAGATAATGGAACGTGCTGAGATAGCTGTCTGTTCACGTTGGTAGATGATGTTGGGGCAAGATGAAAAGTTTGTTAGATCCATAGTCCTTTTACGAGGGGGAGATTCCCGCGGAGCCGAGGGCGCACAGGGCGGTTCCAGCCAGAGCTGCGCGGCTCCTCTGCGGGACGCAGGTCGCAGTTTAGCACAGATGGCGTCGAAAACCAGGAAGTCTGTTGTCAGCGTCGTGGGAGCAGCAGGTTGAGGGAGATCCGTGGTGTCATCGCTCCTTCGAAGGCGAGATGGTTGATCCACTAGGACAGGCTCTGTGAGCTTCCAGGTCGCGAGGATCCGCAGGAACAATTCCAGGTCAAGTGATCTCGCTCAGAATTTGGTGCTGCCGTCAGATGGAAAGAATTGTATGGAATATGGACCAAACCAGGGGTGTTTGTTAGGTCTGACAGGGCTAACAACCCAGTTACACAGCAAAGGACCCAGTTCAGCTGGTGTAAGGAGCGGACAGCTTTGTCCGACTTTAGTTCAGTTACAGATGTTCGAGAATGCCGCTGACGCCGGAGTATTTTACTTTACTTTACTTAGACGTCTGTAAAACCAGATTTTTGATGTTATTTTGCAGCAGCGCTTCACAGCTCTGCGTGACTGCTGCCGCCATGATCTCGTAACTGGCAAATGGAACATGGTCACTCACTATCTCTTTGGGAATCCCATGTCTTGCAAAGACTGATTTCATCTTTTGAATGACTGAGTAAGCTGTTTTGTCAGGCAAGTTGAGAACTTCTGGGTATTTGGTCAAGTAATCGAATAACATCAGATATGGTTGACCATTCAGCTCGAAAATGTCTGCTCCAAGTCTGGTGAACTCTTTATAAGGACAGACGACAGGGACTCGGCTCTATTCATGTAGCAACAGTCACCGCTTTAATGTCCGACTCTACAACAACTTATATGGCAGCATCGCCCTCTATTGCCTGGCGGTGGTATAACAATACATCACATTAATAAAGTTTGTTAACCATTTATTGACTCATTTGCAGCACCTTATCTAAAGTGTGATCAAAACTATATTACTAAACTGGTAGTAAGCTTTATAAATGTGTTAATAAACTCTGTTAGCCAGATAGTTTTTTTTTTCTCTTTGAAACAGCCTTCCAAGGACACCATGAGGGTGTTAAATCCACGCGATTGTTTTGTGTGTGTCTATGCTCGCGCGCCCGGGTGTGTGTGTGGGTGTTGATTATTTTTGTCTCTACAGTCTTTTGAGATACGAAGACATGATCGCAATTGTCAATCGCAGCGTTTTATTTTGAAAAATTGGTTATATTTTGAAAGTAAACCAGATTTTCTCATGTATGTTGATGTAACTTCCTGCCGAAATTGACGCGGATCACTCGCGGATAGCGCACAATATAAACCAGATGTCGAAACGATCCTGCACGGCGCGGGCTCTCCGCGGCGGACCCCACCTGGAGTGAACCACACCTTAGATTAACATGGGCGCCAAATGAAAGCGGCCTCCGTGTCCAGTTTGAACCCGGTGTAGGTAACAGATGTTCTCCACCTGTCAGATCGGCTCGGGGGCTTGTGACTAGTGATGACGTCACACAACTGTAACAAACAAGTTGGCTAATTTGCAGTTTTTCTGTACTGAAACTGATGTTTACAATACAGTTTATTTTTTTAAAAGGAAAGGAAAAAGTGTTAAGATCTGCTCGGGCTATCATTTATTATTTTGGCATTGACAGCTCCTTCACTAACGTCTGCTCTCCTCAGTGTTTGTGTAACGGAGCAGAAAGTAAGCGCTGTATATTCTATATATCCGTGCGACCAGAAAGAAGTTCAACATTTTCAGGATGTCTTCAGAAAAAAATATGTGCGAATATCTACTTTCTTTCTTTTTTTTTTAATGTGCGACCACCAACAAGCTAGCATGCTACTAGCTAGCACCCACTTTAGCTCAAACTTCATGCTTTCCCAGTAAGGCTGGATCTAGGCATGGGCAAGGTGGGGCAATGTCCCCCCCAAATTTCAGAACTGCCCCCAAACGTGATGCCATGCAAACAAGAAAAACAGAGCGTTCTCTGCTCTCTCTGGCTCCCATTCAAAGTAGCTGCTTGTGCTGATTGGTAGATCCAAAGGAGGGCGTGGCCTCTCGCTTCTCTTGGGTCCTCCTCTCTCACTCTGTCGCTCATGCGCACACAGGCTCAGCGGCAGAGACACGCAGTTCTCAACAGCGGAGTTGGGCAGAACTGTTTAGAAGTTTTTATCTGCTGTTAGTCGCTAAAATGACTCGATTACCCGCAATTTTAACTCTATCATCTGTTGCTCCGTTTTTCCTCCACATTGGGAAAAAGCGAGAAACGAGTTGACAAAGCGTAAATCTAGCGCTGTTTGTAGCAGCTAAGCTAACAGTACCAGAGCTTTAGCTGTGTTTGAGATACCTTGCCTGTGACGCCTCGGTGAGAGAGGCGGTGCAGGCGGGGAAAGGCCCCTGAGATGAAGGCGGACAGTGGAAAGTTGGGGTTGTCTTTCATATTCCATTGAATTTTAATTTGCATCACCTCCTTAGTATAAATTTAATATTATGTTGTTTATAATATGTTTTTAAACATTTGTCTGTGCACAACAGATATAAAATAGCTGCTGGGTTAATTTAATGTCCACTGTCCCAGAGAAATAAATAAAATTGAAATTCTTGTTAACTTTTAAAGGCAACAATAACACATATATTACTTGAAATTTTCTTCATTTCTACATCAGTGATTTACTACTGTGTTTTTCTATTACGAAAATGCATTATGAAATTTAAAGAATTATCCTAATGTTGATTAATATTTATAGTGTATTGAGTAATTTAGTGAAAATAACAAGAAACGATGCAACAAAATACCAAAACTACACAACAGGATTTCAAATGCTGGATTTGAACTAATTCCCTGCTGATGAAAATACATTCTGATATCACTAAAGATTTTCTCATCCATTGATTTTTTTGTGCGTGTGCAATTTTTAAACAGAAATTAAGAGTTTCTGCAGTAGCAACTTCTTGGTTTGGTACACTGATGACGACAAAAAGAGATTTTTTTTTTAATCATCTGCTACAAAGAAAGGGTTTTGACTGTTTTAATAGTTTAGTATTTATAAACTGATCTAAATAAAATAAAGTGACAAAATACACATAATAAATAATAAAAATACAAAAACAAAAATAATAAATGGCTAAAAAGGAACATTAAAATAAGTAAATAAAAAGCAACAAAAAATACATAAAAATATATTTTAAGACAAAAAAATAAACCAAATATAAACTATTGCAAATGAATAAAAATGACTCAAAGTAATAAATAAATGAATAAGATGTTCTAAAAAAGACCAAAAAGAGATGGATAAGCAGACATATTTTCTGATCCGGATGTCAGCTGGACGAGGAAGTGAAGATCTTCATGGACAGAACTTCCTCCAAAATCCTGATGCTTTCTCCTTCCAGTTCACCAAAGACTCTTTTAGCTAATTTTAGCTAACATTGTAAATTTGCTTATGTGTGTTGCTGAGTTGAATAATTTTCCATTAGAGTGGATAGGGACTTACTTGTTTGTAGGACATTCTAGCTGTGACTTATGAACTGACCTGACTCCAGTCAGTTTGATTTGAAACCTACCAGCACAGACAGAATGGATCTGATGGTTCTGATTCTCCACAGAGTGGACCAGCAGAGCTCAGAGACTCCCAGTGGTCCGTCTGTCCAGCAGCATCAAACACAGCTGGACTCCATCTTTCTGGTCTGTACATGAACAACAAGTACTTTTCCATCATTCTGTCCACAGTCATCTCCATGCTGCACTTTGGAGACCAGTGGATTGTCAGTGTGTCCAACATGGAGCTGATGTTTGGCTCCATCACTTCACTCTGATTGGATCATTCATCTAGAATTCTGTTGCAGCGGCTGGAGGACAACATTGTCACTTTTGTCAAGAAGGAGCTGAAGAAGATCCAGAAGCTTCTGAGTCAGAGGGAGGATGAGGAGGAGGATGAAGATGAAGAGCAGAGGAGCAGCAGAGAGTCACTGATGAAGATCACAGAGAACTTCCTGAGGAGAATGAAGCAGGAGGAGCTGGCTGATCGACTGCAGAGCAGTAAGAGGATTTCTCTGAAGGTTTCAGCTGCTGATAAATGAAGATTTACTGATGTCTCAACACATGGAACCACATGGATTCAAACCCTCATCATTCAGGCTGCAGAGAGTTTATTTACTCTGTTTGTTGTCTTCATTCAGGATCTGCTGCTGTTTGTCGACATAAAGTCCAATCTGGTCTGAAGAAGAAGTTCCAGTGTGTGTTTGAGGGAATCACTAAAGCAGGAAACCCAACCCTTCTGAATGAGATCTACACAGAGCTCTACATCACAGAGGGAGGAACTGGAGAGCTGAATGAAGAACATGAGGTCAGACAGATTGAAGCAGCATCCAGGAAAGCAGACAGAGCAGAAACCAGCATCAGACAAGAAGAGCTCTTTCAACTCCCAGCTGGAAGACAAGAACCAATCAGAACCGTGATGACAAAGGGAGTGGCTGGCATCGGGAAAACAGTCTTAACACAGAAGTTCACTCTGGACTGGGCTGAAGGCAAAGCCAACCAGAACATCCACTTCACATTTCCATTCACTTTCAGAGAGCTGAATGTGCTGAAAGAGGAGAAGTTCAGCTTGGTGGAACTTGTTCATCACTTCTTCCCTGAAACCAAAGAAGCAGGAATCTGCAGCTTTGAAGACTTCCAGGTCATCTTCATCTTTGATGGTCTGGATGAGTGTCGACTTCCTCTGGACTTCAACAAGACTCAGATCCTAAATGACCCTAGAAAGTCCACCTCAGTGGGTGATCTGCTGACAAACCTCATCAGGGGGAACCTGCTTCCCTCTGCTCGCCTCTGGATAACCACACGACCTGCAGCAGCCAATCAGATCCCTGCTGAGTGTGTTGACATGGTGACAGAGGTCAGAGGGTTCAATGATCCACAGAAGGAGGAGTACTTCAGGAAGAGATTCAGAGATGAAGAGCAGGCCAGCAGGATCATCTCCCACATCAAGAGATCCCGAAGCCTCCACATCATGTGCCACATCCCAGTCTTCTGCTGGATCACTGCTACAGTTCTGGAGGATCTGCTGAAGAGCAGAGAGGGAGGAGAGCTGCCCAAGAGCCTGACTGAGATGTACATCCACTTCCTGGTGGTTCAGGCCAAAGTCAAGAGGGTCAAGTATGATAGAAGAGCTGAGACAGATCCTCACTGGAGTCCAGAGAGCAGGAAGATGATGAAGTCTCTGGGAAAACTGGCTTTTGCGCAGCTGCAGAAAGGAAACCTGATCTTCTATGAATCCGACCTGACAGAGTGTGGCATCGATATCAGAGCAGCCTCAGTGTACTCAGGAGTGTTCACACAGATCTTTAGAGAGGAGAGAGGCCTGTACCAGGACAAGGTCTTCTGCTTCATCCATCTGAGTGTTCAGGAGTTTCTGGCTGCTCTTCATGTCCACCAGACCTTCATCAACTCTGGACTCAACCTCATCAACCATGAGAGAAATTCCAAGATCTTTAAACTCAAACAAAGCAGTCCAGTCCAGTTCTACCAGAGTGCTGTGAAGAAGGCCTTACAGAGTCCAAACGGACACCTGGACTTGTTCCTCCGCTTCCTCCTGGGTCTTTCACTGCAGACCAATCAGAGTCTCCTACGAGGTCTGCTGACTCAGACAGGAAGTAGCTCACAGACCAATCAGGAAACAGTCCAGTTCATCAAGAAGAAAATCAGTGAGGATCTGTCTGCAGAGAAAAGCATCAACCTGTTCCACTGTCTGAATGAACTGAATGATGGTTCTCTAGTGGAGGAGATCCAACAGTTCCTCAGATCAGGACGTCTCTCCACAGATGAACTGTCTCCTGCTCAGTGGTCTGCTCTGGTCTTCATCTTACTGTCATCAGAAAAAGATCTGGAAGAGTTTGACCTGCAGAAATACTCTCGTTCAGAGGAGGCTCTTCTGAGGCTGCTGCCAGTGATCAAAGCCTCCAACAAAGCTCTGTAAGAACTCTCATGAAAATCAAATGATTTTGAGTGAAAAAAATGAAAGATTCAATAACTGCCTTCTGTCTTTGTTTTCTTCAGACTGGATAACTGTAATCTGTCAGAGAGAAGCTGTGCAGCTCTGTCCTCAGTTCTCAGCTCTCAGTCCTCCAGACTCAGAGTTCTGGACCTGAGTAACAACAACCTGAAGGATTCAGGAGTGAAGCTGCTCTCAGCAGGACTGGACAGTCCACACTGTAAACTGGAGACTCTTAGGTCAGTTTTCATTCAAATGTTGATTCTCTACGACAAGTTCTGTCTGGTTTTCTTTGATTTCAGACACCATAATAAAGGATCAGCAATTGGTAGAATAAAAACATCAGACTGAACAGGAGAACTTAAGTCCGTCCAAGTGTTCATATCTGAGAGAAGTTTATGTTCTCTAAAAGAAAAAAATTAATCAATCACAGAATTGCAGGTTTAAATAGACAAACAGTTGTAGCAGAATTCGGACTCACAAAGAAGCAGTTTCTTATGTAGAGATTTGAAGAGTCAAACTGCAGCAGGCTGACGAGTCTTTACCACAGACCTTATCATGGCACGTATTTAGAACTGAGCTCAGATCAGAACAGTTTTTTTTATCAGAGGTGAAGTCATTGATTAGGGATCAATATCCAACATTTGCTGCAGACACTTCCTCATTCCTTCCTTCTTCTGTTGGAGCTGAAAGTCTCTGGCTTGAAGGGCTGCAGCAGAGAAGGACTGGAAGAGTCCTTCAAGAGTCATCTCCTTAAAACTTGGATGAAGACTTTCCAGCATCATGATGCTGAAATTCTCCCATGATTTAGTGCTGTTTTTAGTAGAGCTGAGCAAAGAGAGGAAGTTGACTTCTTCTACCGTTTGTGCAGAGACATCAGTTGGTTTGGATGCAGCCAAGGACTGATGTTTGACTTTCACACATCTGGAGTTCTTTCCTGAAGCAGCTTCATGTTGTCCTGAATGCTCTTCTCTGCTTCTGCTAGACTCTTCTGATTTGTCGCTGTTGCTTCACATCTTTAGACTGTTTCCAAATTTTTTGATCTTCTTCAGCTTTGAACTCTTTAGAAGAAATGATGGATGAAAAACATGAACTTTGTCTTTAAGTGAAACTCTTTCTTCTGGATTCAGGTTGAGGAGCTGCAGGTTGTCAAAGATCAGCTGTGCTGCTCTGGCTGCAGCTGTGAAGTCCAACCCGTCCCACCTGACAGAACTGGACCTGAGAGACAACAACCTTCAGTCTTCACATGTTCAGCAGCTCCGGGATCTAGTGGAAAGTCCAAACTCCAAACTGCAGACTCTGAGGTCAGTAGAGGGTTGGAGTCAGTCCAGCTGCTTCCAGATGTTTGGTCCTAAAGTTAGTCTGAGAGCAAAGATGCAGAGTTTCCTGTGAAGCTGCAGCTTCTCAGTGAAGCTCTGAGGAGAATGATGACAGGCTTCAGGACAACAGTCAGCCAATCAGAGCAGCAGAAGCTCCAACAGGTGAAGATGACAGGAAGCTGCTGCTCTGAACAGGACTGAAGCTCCTGCTGCTCTTTCTGCTGCATCACTGACTGATAGGGGTGTGTATTGGCAAGACTCTGGTGATACGATACGATATGCATCACAATATTTCCCAAGACTGTTAGTCCTTTATTTCGAACAAAACATAGTAAATGATGAAAAAACAAGAAAACACCAAAGGAAAATGTTTTAATAAATTATAAATGAAATAGAACTCCTTTGAAATGGAGTAGGAAAAAGTTAAAAACTTGTTTAATTCTATCCCCTATCAATATATCTTAAGTTTAATCTTCAGTAAATTTACTGTACTCAACCAGAACAATTTTTCACTTCACTTTTAGAGAATGATTGAATTGTGTAGTCGTGTAGTGTTTTGTTTGAATGGCATGAATCATAATAAGACTTGGTCTTTATCATGCTCCTTTTCACTCATGTGTTACATTGTTTCTGTTTATTTTATGTTGTGTGTATGCCCCTTTGTTTATTGTAGATTATGGTGGCATGTGGGAGAAAGAAATAAATGAAAATAAATAAAATGAAAATGTTTTATAATTGAAAAAAAAATGAATCTACCTGAATTTTAATGTCTGTCAGTATAAAAGATTGGTAAAATTAATTTTATTTAATGATCAGAGCATTGGGCTGCACGGTGGCGCAGTGGTTAGCACTCTTGCCTCACAGCGAGAAGGCCCCGGTTCGAATCCCGGCTGGGACCTTTCTGTGTGGAGTTTGCATGTTCTCCCCGTGCATGCGTGGGTTTTCACCGGGGACTCCGGCTTCCTCCCACCGTCCAAAAACATGCTTCATAGGTTGATTGGTGACTCTAAATTGTCCCTAGGAGTGAATGTGTGAGTGAATGTGTGTGTGATTGAGGCCCTGAGACAGACTGGAGACCTGTCCAGGGTGTACCCCGCCTTCGCCCATCAGTGGCCGGGATAGGCTCCGGCACCCCGCGACCCCGAAAGGGAAGAAGCGGACAAGAAGATGGATGGATGGATCACAGCATTAAGCGGAGCAACTGTATCTCAAATACAAGTTGCTTTACTCAGAAAATCATGCTACTTTTCAGATAGATAGATAGATAGATAGATAGAACAACTTTATTAGTCCCCCAAGGGCTATTCCATTAAGAGCAGCTCTCCAGCGTAAAACATAGACAACAATCAACACAGTAAAAGCCACA